>NW_006263451.1:207020-209111 GCF_000469605.1 Apis dorsata
GAATATCGGACGAGTTTAATTAAGAGTTCGTCGTTTCATTGTTGAGCATTTTTTAAATCGTGATGACGACCATTTGATCTTTATGGCCGACAAATCGAGGATGTTTTAATGAGAGGACCGATTTCGAGGCGTACGCTCGTTTCTCACGGAATTAGAACGAAGAAAATTTCTCGAGTTTCCCTTAGCATTATTCTTCTCTGACGGGAGAAGAAAATCAGGAAGAAGTGCATTATTCGTAAAATTCTTCTTTCCTCGAATCGAAGTTTGAGACACACTTCGATAATTAAACGTAATTAGAGGATTCGATACGGATCTTAATAATGTTATAAATATAGAATTTCTGGAGAATTGATTATAATAGTTATGATTATATAGTGTAACGTTACCAAGTGATAAATTGATAAACGTGTTTCCTGTTTCCTGTATTGGACGCATGTCTTATCATCCTATTAAAAAAAATATACACACATATATCTAAAATCAACACATTCTCTTCTTTTCAATCATATTTTAATCCAAAACAAATTGACCTTAAACCCTTATAAACCCTTGAACTTGTCAGGCGTCAATTTAATGACAACTTTCTCTCTTACCTAATCGCTAAAAAAAAAATTCCTCGAACGAAACAACAATCCCTTCCTCCTCGTGACCAGTTATCCTCGTGTCTCGATCGTATAAAAAAAAAAAAAAAAAAAAAAAAAAAGTGGTCAGAAATATTTCGACTTGGCGCCAGAAAATCGGTGTGGCCGCGACCCTCGCGGCCATCGACGATCTTGATAGCGGCGGGAATCTCTTCCGATGACTCACGCACGCTAGAAGACACGCCGCGCCGGTTCGAAATAAACACGCATCCTCATGCGGCCGGCGATCCTCTCGATCGAACGTATTCTTCTTCTTCTCCTCCTTTTTTCTTTTTTTTCTCACGGGACGTGGCTTGAGTTTCGCGTTACGATGATTCAATTCAACGTTCTTGGGAAAAACGTGAATGAAACGAATCGAAAGCCTTAAAAATATCCCCTGACAGTTCTCCATCTCCCGACGTTACGCGCTGTGTCAGGATGTGCGTCACTCGATTGTTCGTCACTAATCTCGACGAAGGTGTCATCAGACGGCTAAGAATACCTTGGTCATCGTCGTCGAGAGGTGTTCAGGATAATAGACGACAGAAGAGCACGGTAAGTGAGATCGGTGTGGGTCATCGTATCCGAGCTTCGACCAAATATGGTTACGCGATCGGTTTGGATTAAGGATTAACGACGGGGCGAGATTAGAAGGGGCAGGGGGGGATTTTGGACGGTGGCAGAAATTCGACCGGTTTCGATCTTATTTTGGGACGATGCACGGGGGGGGGATATGCTAAATAAGGCGGCGTGGAATGTGTGTTTTCGGGGGTTATCTCGGGTGAGTAGAAAATGTTAATGTATGAGGAGCGTTGGAGGCTCTGTTGGCGTTTGATTGGGATGCAGTTTTTGGTCGGATGGCATCGGGAATGAGTTTTTTTCTTCCCGTTTGTTTTTGCTCGCGATGTTCTTTTTTCTTTTTTTCCCTTTTAAACAGCGCAAAGGAAGCGGGCTTCGTCGTTGTTGGGATTAATAAATTTCGTCGAGTCGAAGATGTTAATAAATTATTATCTCGTGCATTGGAAATTTTTATTTTAAAAATTATGTTAAAAAAAGAGTGTATGTATGTATGTATGTATGTATGTATGTATGTACACGTATGCAGGAATTAAAATTATTTTTCACAGACAAAGGTGAGAAGAAGGAAAAATAATTTTATGTTCTTAATCTATCGTGCAAACGTAAGACGAACGGAAGTAGACAAGCGAGTTGTAACATAATCAAAGATCACGTTTTATGCGACAGGTTTGATCTTCAAGTTCAAGTCTGATATTTTTCTTCTGATAAATTTTTTATACCTCTTTTTTATCTGTATTTTACACAAAGTATCACGTATGTATAATAAATGGATGAAGCATGAATAAATGGATGAAAATAAAGTTGAATATTTATACGCAATAAATATATTATACGAGAGTTCGGTCTCATTACGATAAATTTCAATTACAAAATAGCAGGTTTTTTTTTTTTT
>NW_006263451.1:209360-225786 GCF_000469605.1 Apis dorsata
ACAATCCTCCAACAATAATTCAATTTAACGAAAAAAATAAAACTTTCTTTTTAAAAGATTTAAGAAAGTCGGATAAAAAATTACTACACTTTCTCCTCTTTTTTTCTTTCTCTCTCCTTTACTTCATTTCTTAAAAATGAAAAAAAAAAAAAAAAATAAAATAACTCAAAAGATTTGATGCATAAAGTATTAAAAACACGTAACTTCGCGAATCCCGATCCAGAAGCTGGGCCATAATATAAAAAAAGTAATCGACCTCGCGGAGAAACATGAATCGCGCTCGTGGCCAATGATAGCAATGATGCTTATCAACGATGTCGATGGAAATTTCGCATACTCGACAAGTGGGCCAAACTTCCGCGCACGTTCGTGTTTATTGCACGTGACCAGCATCGCGAAACATTTTCGCGCCGATAGTAGACAGATTTGCACGCGCGTGCCTCAAAAATTTGTTCCGCCACGAGAAAGTATCGAGGAGAAAATTTGCAAAACGTGTCGTTTGTTTCTAATCGACGATTGCGAAATAATTTATCTTCGAATTGCATAAGTTGCGGGTAAACAAGATTGACGGGTAAATTGATCAACGCGTGCTCGAAGGAGATATTTAAATTGGCGGCAATTTTAATTTGTTTTCAATTACGAAGTTAATTTTAACAATTTCTTTTTTCTTCGTCCCCCTTTTTTTTGGCCTTTTTTATTTTACGATGAGAGACGAGTAAGAAAGGTAATGGAAGATCTTTCGACATTTTCGACCATCACGTCCGTCACATATTCGATTGGCACCGCGAAACTTCCGCGAGAGACCGTCACTCAGAGATTGACGGCAGTTTCAATTACTCGATTACGATGTATATAAATGATTATCATCTTGATATGATTGACATCATTTATACTTTTTATACGTTCTCACAATGTTAAATCCTCTTTGAAAAAATTCTTCATACAATAATCTTGAGAGTATAAAATTTCGATTTACTTTCTCTAAAAGAATATATAACTAACTAAAAGAATAAATCCTTAAGATTTATCATTTTTATCGAGTAAGTTCAATCTTCGATTCTTACACCTTCGATTGTCACACGATAATCTACATTTTCATTGTTCGATTAAATAAGGTGGATGAAAAGAGTGAAGATAAGAAAAAAACAAAAAAAAAGGTGTAAACACACGATAGTTATTAACCGAGATCAGCGGCCACGTCAATTAACACGCAACAGGCCTGTTCGCGTTCATGCAAGGTGATTCATTCGAAGTGGCACGTTTGTTCCACGAGCTCGACAGTATCCGTTCCATGCTCGTTACCTGGGTGACACGATTGGCCAGCCGGTCACCCAACAATAAGCTCGCGACCAACGTTCCAACGTTTTACGAAAGAATCCCTCGATTGAGACGTCGAATCGCCACGGACGATGGAACGCGGCCTAACGAGATGACGTACGTAAGAATTTACGTAAACGTGTCTCGTAACGTAACAGGATTATTTCCGAGGTCGCGAACGAAAAATCTCCTCGAAAGAGGAGAATCTCGTCGCGAATACCTTTTTCATGGAGTCATCGCGCGGGATCGATCGGTAAAAAAAGCAGGTTTTTCCCAAGCTCGTTTCCGTTTACGACAGGCGCGCGCGATCATGTGTTGCATCAGTGGGCATTACGGAAAAATTATTTAATTGTCGATGGAAATATCGGCCGGCAATGAACGAGAGAATTCTCTTCGGTTCAGGATCCTGTTTCGACGCCTGGATTTTTATATTAGGAATGATTAATCCTCTCTGACGTCGATTAATTTTTAAACTAAATTCAGAGATTCTTTCTTTTCTTCTCGTTACTATAATATCACGATTAAAAAATTATCTTGCGTTAAATTTCAAAAACGTTCAAAAATTGATACTTCACGTTACGGTAATTGAACCAAATTTTCAAAAAATCACGATTAAATTTCAATTTACCATCACCACCACCACCACCGCGGCAGATCTACGTACAAATATTCCTTCCACGTAAAAAAATTTATATATACATGGTCGACAACACAACTGTCTCTCGAATCCATCCATCTCGACGAATGGCAAATGACAAATTCAAAGCGCACACGGGCCCGTGCACAAAGCGTCTCGACGTAGGAGTGAGTTTTGCGGAGAGGTGGAAAGCGCGTTTTCCTTCGAGCCGATCTCGTCTCGTCTCGGGGACCGATTCCGGCTAGGTGGGCGAGAGGAGGGGCGCGTATCGGGCGCAAAAAAGGAAGGGTGAAAGAGGCGTGCAAGCGTGAACAACGTGATCCGTCTGGCGCGGCAGTAGTCGTAGGAGAGCCTCGTGACGCACACGATCCAGGTTGGTTGTGTATCCCTTTTTCGCCGCGAGATATCACGCTGGTTCTCCGCGACGTGATTCGCGACGGCCGTACCTCGAAGCGTGTATGCAGAGAAGCGTTGGGCCTCCTCCTGTTGTCTCTCGTGCGGGAGAGAGTGGAGGGACACACTGGCGCAGGGCCAGTAGGATCCACCGATATAAAGATCTGCGGTCGCGCTGGCCGGGAGGTTACTCGTTTCTTCATCGCCGTCCAAGTGCAACGGGAGGGACGCAGTGAGTGGTATATCATACTCTAGCTCTCCGATCGAGGGAGCGGTGTTATGGGCGCGTATCATCTGTGATAAACACAGTTCTCTCTCGTTTTTTTTTTTTTTTTTTAATCGAGGGAAGATCGAGAGAGACTCGGGGGGCGCGTGTGATTAGAAACGAAAAACGAAAGAGGGAGAGGTTCTTTTTCTTATTGGTTTGGATCGGAGCTTAGAAGAAAATAGTGAGTCCCATTTCAAATTATTTCGAATGAATTCGAGCGATGGATGTATGAATGGAATTATTATCCAGTAACGTTGATATATAATTGCGTGTGTATAATAAATTTTTAATTAAGAGAATTGTGTGCGATATGGGAATTAATTCGAGGTAAGAGATGTATACTTTCACCTGATATTCGATTGCGACAATTGAGATAAGGAAGGCATTAGTTTCCAGATAATCGAATCTTGCCCGGCTCGCGCGTTTTCTTTCGAATGCACGGAACGTTGAGGAAATTTATATAACGGACACGAGCGTGGCATAGCTTCCCGTGAATCATCGTCGAATAGCGGTTCACGTGTCGTATCAAGAGGCAGGTAAAGGATCGGAGTCCTTGCGTTTTCCGGCATGAATATTTATCGATTTTTCTCTCTCTCTCTCTCTCTCCCTGTTTTATCGAGCGGATGCACGCGATAATCTCGCCGGTCGACGAGAAGGGATAAAAATCGAACGGATGGGAACGAAGCGAGATTCGTTCGATCGTTGGATCGGAACGCGTGCTCGATTGGAGGGAACCGGATCGTGAGACTCGTAACGAATGATCGGAGCCGCTCTGACTAAATAACGATTAATCGAGCAAACTGGAGTGCTTTCACGGGAGGAAATATTCTCGTGTGACATTTAGACACACGAGCGATAAGAAAACTGTTGCTTGCCGATTTATCAAATTTCTAATATACCGATGAAATAAATGCCGCTTTCTCGGACTAATCTTTTTCCCGCGCGACGAGTATCGATACATAACGCGACGATTACTATATTATAAAATTATATATCTAAAATAAATGGTTTCAACATCTCTCGCAGTCAACGCGATAACAAAAAATAAGATTAATTTCATACCGCGGAGGAATGAAATTTCACTCCATCCATTCCCTCGACCCAATATCTTTTCTTCGTTTCTTCCAAAAATGATATATTGATAACTCGTGACACTTCCGAGGAACACGTTCCTCCAACATCTACAAGAACTATCCTGGACAGGACATGGATTATTATTCTTCGTATTACTATTGAATAGGGGGAGGAGGAAAACGTTTCTCTCCAATCTCTTCTCTCCAAAAAAATTCGAGAGAAAGAAATTCGTTCCACCGGCAGAACGAGATCCTCGCGTTTTTTCCCGTCGTATCCGGTCAACCCGCGAAAGTTAAGATTTCCGGCAAGATCGATGCGTGCGGTGTAATAAAACCGAGGGCCGCTGTTCACGTGTCCGCTTAATTACACCGCGGATTCGTCGTGGGCGCGCGGGGGAAAGGGAGAGATCGGCGTGCTTCCTACTCGCCGTTTACACGCGACTTTCACTTTGACATAACCGCGTCGATGAAAACGAAGGCAAAAAGCGGGCGACACGTTTTCGTTATCCAGAGATAATAACCTGTGTCTAGCTCGACACAGGATTGAGAGATGGGGAGTGAGGAGGGAATATTCACCGATATTTTTCCAGGTGCCCTCTCGTCTCTCCCTGAAATTTCCTTGTCGCTCATGAACGATCCATTGTCCCCCATTGAAGAAGGAACAACCATTGAGGAACGAGATTCGAGCGTGGGGATGAATGGGCGAAACGAAGCATTTGGCGGAATGCACGTGCGTTTCCAAGATTAAATTGAAAGAAATTCGCGCCTCCTCACGGAATTTTAATATAATCGGTTTCGAATAATCCTTCATTTCTATTCGCGGAGGATGGAAAATGAAAAATGAAAAAGTTTCCAATGAAGAAGGTCGATCAACGATTATTAAAGTTTAAACGCCTCGCCAGACTTCGAAGGACTTATCGCGGATATAACTGGATTGGACGACGGCTCGCTTCGAATTAAGCGTGTCAACGGATGATGATGACGACGACGACGATGATGACGATGATGATGATGATCGCCCCGTTTGCCGATCGTCGAGCAATTAAATGAAATTGTGACAAACGATCGTGCTCGTTTCGCGATTATCACCATCGTGAGAGGAACGGGCGGCGTACATCGATTGAGCAACGCGTCCTTGTTTCTTCGACGTGCGTCCAATCGTCTGGCGATAGACGCAGGGGCGAATTACGATCTAGAAATCTGATTTCCGTCTGATTTCCATTATTTCTCGATTATTTGTCCATATTGTGGGATCCGGGGAGGGAAAAATCGGGTCCACAGACAGACTGTGGACTCGCACTGTCGCAAGCGCGGCGATCAGAGTTGATTGGAGCACCGGAACCGCAAACTACTTATCAACTTGCGCAATTCGCCATTTATGAAGGAAGTTATTAAAAAAAAAAAAAAAAAGAGATAATTAAAACAGGGAAAACGNTCTCGATAAATTCTAATATCACGAATGGAAAATTGTCCACGCCCTCGATAATTTCTCGACAAGTTTCGACAAGCAAGAACTTTGTGTTCGATAAGAAGGGATTGGAGATCTTGAGCATGACACGTATTCGGGATTATTAGCACCGTCGTATAAAACGATGAATTCGAATTCCTTAAAAAAAAAAAAAAAAAAAAAAAAAAAGGAAAAAAATGAAGACCCACTTGGACGAAACGCCATAAAGATTTTTCGATACACGCCGCAACTTGCACTTAACGTCACTTTACAATTATTTAGCACGGCCCAAAGGCGACATCAACATTGAATCACGGAACGGCTTTAAATAAGTTTCACGTGTTGCATTCATCTTGAGGGAGGGGAGGAGAATTGTTATCAGATAAAAATGCTTGGAATAAAAGTCGTCTCGTCGGTTAATAAATTACGGAGCGAACGACCACGAGGCGCATCGTGTCGGCGATAAATTTTTACTCCGCGATCTGGAGTACGAGGGAGGGAAGAGGAGCAGCGGCGCGGGTTGGATGGGTAGTAAAAATACGAATGCACGGACCTTGGCTTAACCTTGGCTCGAGCTTTCCCTCTTGTCCACCGATCTCCTTAATTTGCGTCTATCAAAAGTTGCGGCCGTGATAAGGAGGGAGAGTCGTCGAGGGAGTCGAGTGTGGGAATAAAATAAACGGTTGAAACGGTTTCGTGATACGGTTTGATCGGAGAGAAACGTCATGTATAAACGAAACGCGAATTTCGAAGTTAAATACCTCGTCATCTCGGCGTGATGATTCATCTGGAGACTGAACTTGTTCGATTTGTGACGTGAAAAAAAAAAGGGGGGGGGGGGGGGGGAAAAAAAAAAAGAATTGAATGATAGGCAAGATCGAATAAAAGGTGACACTGTGTCGTCTAAAATTTCTTAACCGATCACGTATTCATCATCGATGCATTGCGAGATGTTTCGAGAAGATTTTTATTAAACGTGAAAATATTTAATAGTTAATATTAATAAATAATTATTCAGAGAATCATTGTTGATTACAAAGTATCTATGAATAAGTGGAAATTTTTTGCTCGTGAGAAAAAAATAAAATAATAAAATTTTAAAAATATAAACTAACGTAACTTTCAAATCACATGGAAAGTGTAGAGGATTAAACAATTCGAAAATATCGAATATAGAATTATTATTATGCAAATGTTACGATGACGAAATTGCATAATGAAACATCACAAGTTTTATCGTGTTGTTTTAATAGGTCAGTTCTCTAATATTATGGTCGGACGAAATGTAAAATGAATCGTTGGCACCAAAATCCAAGTATCTGATTCGTCGTTGAAGCCAGGTGACGATATAATCGCGTTTTCCAACTGTAATCAATTGAATTATAACATCGTGGAACGTTTCAACTTATGCGGCCTTATGAAGTCCTTGGAGTCGAAACGAGGCTTATTAAATGTTAAAAATTCTGCTGAACGGCCGACTAATCGGTGACTAATTGGAAACTGGCGGTTAATTGGTGGACACAACAGTCCTTGGGATTCGATTTTTGCCTAAAACGGGATGCTTTAACCGGGACATCTATTTCAGATGTTGCTGAAAGGTCACGTCGAGTTATTCTCTTAAAATATGGCACTGATTTCACGATATATACGATACGATGCGTTCGTCATACGAAGGCGAACAGGTGAGCGAACAAAGAAAAAAATCGCGAACGTGTTTATGAAATTAGCGATGCTGTATTTATCATACGAATTATTATGCCTCGGAAGTCCAATGGTTTGACTATGCTTCGCTAACGAGTCAATATCGGCCAAAGATTCGGCATCGAGGTTCGAAAATTTTTTTTTTTTTTTTTTCTATCTAGCCAAGATCGATCGAAGAAACGAATAAATTTAATCGTTATGCTTTAAAACGAAAAAAAAGATTTCTTTCAGGGTAGAACGAGTACTTTTTGATCGTGATTGTTTTTATTATTACATGTTTGAAAAGATATAACGTGTATAAAATTTCCAACCAATCTCAAGAAGAAGGAATACATTTATAAAGAGTTAAAAATAGAACGTGAGAAGATTAATACTTTTAGAATACTTTTGAACGTTCATCTAATGTTTCTTGGAAGAGTATATATGTATACGTTATTCGAACGTATATATTGAAATAGACGTCGCAGATATAATTCAAGGTAGGAGAAATTTGCATATCCTTGCGGCACGAAAAATTTCGTCATTTGTTTGTAACAATAAATACAAGAGGGGGTAAAAATCGAAAAAATGACGATGTTCGCGCGATGAAAAAAAAAATTGGGCCGTTAACCTTGTCTGACCGGTACCGGCTTTTATAGTCGCGACAAAAATGTAAACCGGTATTGGTGGAATACGCCATATGCGTTGCGATAGCTTTGTATAATGCTTGTCGGAATATCTTTGACGAAACGACAATCGTTGATAAGATATTTTTCTTTTTTTAGTTAATAGTATCGAATTTGAGAAAATTTTTAATAAATTTCATTTATTTATTTATTTTTTTTTTTCAATTTTCGGTAAATCGAGAATCGTAAAAATATATTTTTAAATTCCATATGGCGCATAAGATAATTAGCAATGTTTAAGGATGTTGTTCATAATCTCAATTGCACAATATCTTTAATTTAATTTTTGAAATAATCGTCAAGATTTTGAAAAATAATCGAAAACAAATTCTTCTTCTAAACCTTCAGAAACACTTTCGATTTTTAGGTCGCCTATGATTTACTTTCCTAGAAGACATATAGATTGACGTCACTTGCCTTTTGAAAAATTTATATTACGAATCATTAATTCTCGAATAAATATGCGAAAATGAAATACCAAAGATTTAGCTAATGATTTTTATTGACCATTCTATTAATATTCATAGGATTGATCATTTGATGAAAATGTGAACAAACATTTGGCTATATAAAAAAAATATCGCTAAATTACTTAATATTACTCGTCGAATTATTAAAACTTTTGTTAATTTTATACGTAACACGATCAATGCAATCGATTTCTTAATTAAAAATTTCTTTCTTTTTAAATTTCGAATCCTACCTTTTAACTCAACAAACTGACAACAATTTCATTTTAAAATTCCTATTAAATCGACTCACCACTCATTCATTCCACTAACTTTTATTTTACTATCCGATTCAGCGAACAAACTTTACAACAAACGATAAATAATCGATAATCAAAAAATTCATAGAAACTTCTCCCAAGATTAAGATCCCAAATTTTCTTCAAAAGTTCATCAATTCGAGAATATCTTTATTAACGATCCTAACTCGATATCTTCCTATCCAAATCCTTCAAAAGATCGAACCGATCTCGAATCTCTCGTTTGGACGAATAGCCATCAACTGGCACAGTGCCTCGTTAATTCGCGTGAACGAGACATTCGAGAATCGAGATAGAGGCCCCATGTTCGCCGCGAGGCGAAATTATCAGTGATGAGGTTGCCGGCTCGAGAACTCACGGAGAGGAGTATCAGCGACCGTAGTGGTACACCTTGGCATTGACCGGCTTGCTCTGCAAGGCAACTCGCTTGCATAATATGCTCGTCTCGTTCATCCCGCGGCTCCGCTCGATTATTTCTCTCCTCTCTTCGCGCCACCTGTGGACTCCTTTAACGGTAGTATTACGCGGGGAGGGGGGCGTGTGATGCATCTGCCTCATCGGTGTTTCGTTGGGCAAACGAAACATTTTATCTCTGTGATGTAACAATGATGATGACTCGTTACTGTTACAATTGCTCGAACGAAAAATTATTTGAATTAGAAATTTGGCACAATTATTTATTATTATTTGGAAGATAGTTTTTTAATCTTCTTGTTGGAATTCTTTGTCGGATACGAGGAATAATATATTTTGGGAGAAGAATGAAAATGAGAATGTTTTCTTTTCTTCGTTTCTAACGATGGCAAAGTGACAAAAGATTTCTCGATACGAGGAGCAGATAACCGAGTTTAATTTTAAACGACAAAAGATAAGTGTTGAACTCTATGTTTCAGCTTTCACCTCTGCGTGTTACGTAAACGCGAAGCTACGAACAACGTGAATGGTCTGAAAATTTGGAAATTTACGAAATTTACGAATGCAGCGAGTCTTTTGTTACTTCGAAACAAACGAAATTAGAAACAAAATTAAAAGAAAATTCTTCTTTTTATCGATTTAAACAACATTAAATATGAAACACATGATCTAAAAGCAATATGGGGACTATATTACTATCGGCAAAAAGAAGGGTGAAACCGAAAAGAAAAAAAAAAATAGAATGCAAAATTATAAGAACCACAAGATAGAAGAACACATAATGTAAGAAAAGAGGAAGTGTAGCTATTGCTTATCCCAAGCATGAAATTAGTCACGAAGATAGATGATGAAAGAAGTCAAAAACTAAAATTAGCAAGCACAAGAATGAAACTAGCTTTACGACACGACGAATTGATCTTGGATCATTGCGACAAAAAAAGTAGACTTGAGTCAATGACCTACAAATCACACGCGGATCAGTACTTCATTGGAATCGTTTCAATTCAATCGGCGCCCGTCACTTACACAATTCAACATCCAATTATTTAAATAACCTTTTTAACATCGAATCGCACGCGTAACGATTCAATAAAAAAAAAAAAAAAAGAATGGCTTGCGTTCATAACAGAACTCGCGTACAATTATATCGCAATTGTTTTTCAATAAACATTCGATTACGATCGAATCTGGACTTGATTTTATCGACAAACAATTAAATCCATCAAATTCATCGCATTTATTATTTTAATTTCTCTTCTTTCGTGTCTCCACGATGCAAACGCTCCTTTCTTCGAGCGATCAACAAGCAAAGAGATTATAAAGTATTACACACGTTGTCTAACGCTCCTCGAATCAAACGACTTACACATTCTACTCTTGCACTCGGCTAGGAGCCGTCGCAATGGGGGGCAAGCAAAGGAGGGCAGGTGTCTCTCTGTCATAACAGGAAGCGTAATAGAACTAGGGACGCGCCGAAAGTTGGCTGAGAGGCGTTAAGGAATTAATGCTGCTCACCGAGCACGACGCGAAACAAAAAGGAAAGTAGCTGAAAGCGTAAACCGAATTGGATAACTCGCCACGGGGGCCTTTACGCGAGGCACGCGCGTACACGAGCACGAGCTGTGCAACGTGTTGCCTCGAAAAAAAATGCCTCTTTCCTTTTCTCTTTCTCCGCTCTTTTTTCTCTTTTTTTCTCTCTCTCTCTCTCTCTCTCTTTCTATCTCTCTCCTTCTCCCTCTCCCCGACAGTGTTTCCGAGAGTGTTTCGATCGAATCGATATTCAACCGATAAATCGGCACTCGAACTCGGCGCTCAGCCTTTCACCGCCTCTTTTCTCGAGGGAACCGCCGTTCCCTCGCCTCGATTCAATGCCATTTCGTCGCCGCGCGCTTTTGATGACCTGCATTCAAGGCCGCGTGCTCGCTCGCTCGCTCGCTCGCTCGCGCGCGCGTATAATCCGCGATCGTAATGAAAATCGCTCGAATTACGAAATTTTCGGATATGAAGACGCGTCGAGAGCTTATTTCAGAATATAAAAGTGATCGAATCGGAGTAAAAATAGTGCCATTGTAGGGTTAAGGAAGAAAAATAGTCACTATATAGAATATAATAGAATTTTCATTGGCGTAGCGAAGGGCAGAGAAATTTTTTCCCCTCCCGATTTCTACGTTTGATTTAATTTTACCATAGGAATAGAAATTTTGGTGGAACAAAAATTTTGTTGTTGATCAATTTGCAGAACTGCGTGGATTGAAAGAAAGAGCGCGTTAAAAAGTGTCGGTCAGTCATCTTTAACCTTCGATTTTCATTACCTATTTACACCTACGTGAATACCGTTACCGGCCAGACGTGTGTCCAGTGTTTGAATCACAATCGGGGTTTTATTGCTCTCGAAACGAAATCGGTCGTATTTATGCGGTGATTAGGAGTGATTAAAAAAAAAAGAAAAAAAACTCGGGCTTCGAGGAACGATATTACACGGCAAGTCGTAACGATAGCGTAACGGCACCTGCCACGCCATGGGTATCGTTCTTCTTACGTCACGTCGCGAAAAATCGGCGATTCGCGTTGCGGAATCACGTTCCTCCTTTTGCAATAGGCTCCTCCTCCTGTCTACCCCTTCACGCGCGCGAAAATACAAAAATAGAGCAACGAAGGACTTTCGTTTACACAGGGTAGAATTTAAATCGCTTTTACAGTGAGTTTGAAATGTCATATCGAATGAGCGGTTATGCTAATTATTCGAGATTTTTTTTTTTTTATGTGCGTCTCGTTCAACCCGCTCGTTACACTTTGGATGAAATATGAGAAAGTTGGATTATGTGTAGCGACGTGTATCATAAGATTTGCTATCACAGTTGATATTACAGTTGAGAAGAATTTAAATTTTCTGTATTCATTCGTCATCATTCATATTCTTTTAAATTGTTTTGATACACTCATGATGGTGTCATGTTCGAAATTCTAGAATTGTTTGAATGAACAATTATTCAATTCGTTATGGTGGATATTTTTAGAATCTTATTTTATCGAAATTTTATTCAAAGTAATAATCTATCGGCAATTTCTCAATTCTGTAAAATTTAATATGACTTTCCCGAAAGATAAATATACATGAAACATTTTAGAAAAATATTTGAATTTATGAAATATATTTTACGAAAAAATTACCTTTACTTTTCTAACCTCTTTTTTAATACGAAAGAATCTTTAAAAAAAATTCAGACGTGTAAAAATAGAGTACTTTAAAATAAGTCCAAATTGACTATTACACGATATTTCTCTTTAAAACTACAAATATTCAAAGATCGACAATTTTACAAATTTTTAATTTCGACGTTGATACATTCCTTTCCAATAAAAAACTAGATGAACTAAACAAGATGTGACGTGTCAACATGACACTCGTCGTGTCAACAACGAAAGAAAGTCCTACCCCGTAATCCGGTTTTCGTCATTTCAAATCCCTTATCGAGTAAAAAGTCCAGAAACGCTGTGCTACACGAAAGTGAAAGCCTTCGTTTCGAAATCTTTTTATTTTTCTTCTTCTTTCTTCGCCAACGTGAATCAATCGTGCCACCTGCAAAACCGATCGAGACGATCTATCCACGATTATATGCGAATTAGTCGAGGAGAATCGGCGTGAACGTTAACGCGAATCTTAATCGAGAACAACGACTTCCTCGCTTCCAGGTGGACGTGTCGCTCGGTGGAAATGGCTCCACCTTTCCAAACGAGCGTCCTTGGAGGAACCGGTGCACCGGGAAAGGTGATGAAAACCGGCCAGTCACGTGTACCATGCCAACGCGAGCGGTTGTCGTACGCCAGCTTCGCCCTCTTGTCGCGCGTTTCAGCGATTTTCTCGCCGAACTTCGCCCTGTCTACAACCGTGTCTATAAACCGTGTCATAAAAGTGCTCGAAGAATTTGTTGAAAATAACCTCTTGAGGAATATACGTTGTGTACGTTCAATTTTAATTCAATCTTTCGTTCGATCGTTTCGTATGTGAATTAAATCGCTCACGTGTTACAAGCTAAATCGAATGTAATAGAGAAATATCGAAATTGTCTCTTTGTTCTCGCGTCTTTTGTGACTGAATTGATTAGGATTTTAAGTCATTCTCTGCTCTCCTTATTAAAACGTTTTATCTAACGTTTCGAAATGTCCAAGAAACGCTGAGGTTTTATCGTGCTCTTTTTCTCGTCCTCGTTCCAAGACAAACACGTTACACTGCTTCCAGATCTCTACAAATTACGTACGAACTTTCTAAAATAATGAAAAGATAGAAGGCAGAGCTTCGATATATCTTGAAGAATTTGAAGAAATTCATGGGCTAAAAATTCAAAATTATTCGAATAATAATAATAATTAACTTTGTTAACTTCGTTCCTCCAGAGAAGTTGAAAAAAAAAAAAAAAAGTATCAAACTCGATAAACTCCTTTCTCGAACAATACGTGAAAAACGTATGTTTCGGAATGCAATCGGCAGTGTTTGCGTGTTAGTTCGTGGAAAGTGTCTCTCAAGGAAAAGCGATGCAGACGTGACTGACCTTCGTGTTACTCGCGCGAGGATCTTCCTCGTGGATCCTCGAACAACACCTGACGCGTTTCGAACGGCCAGCTAATGCTTTTTAAATCGATGGACGCGCGCACGTTCGTGGACGATTATTTTCAAAGTCATTGCTTCCAACTAGGAGAAAGCGAAGCGTTGGCAGTTGTTACGTGCGACCAGCGATCCTCCTGCCACGCGGATTAGATTAAGTGTTATCGTGTCGCGAAAACACGAATCATTCTCGCGGCGATGAAGATGATCTGAGCGGAAGATAGAAGCGGAATTGAGCGTGGCCGATGGCCGATATCCGAGAAGGAATTTCACGATTCCGTCACGTTTTCGCCTGGCCAGGATTAAAAAGCCGCACGCGGAGAGAAATCGTCGTCACTCGTCGTTGTAGAATAATATCGTCGTGAACCGCGGCTGCCCGAGCGCAAACTCCACGTTTCCCCTCGGAAGAAGCGCATTATTGCGTGTGCCAACTCGATTACAGGCCATTCGACGACGTCCTGCTCAACGATTATACGTCGAGAATCGCGGCTGGCTGCTACGGAAATCGAGAGAAAGGTACTCTTTTATTCAACTCAACGACGTATTATCGGTATGTTTGTCGAGTTAAACAGACGTTTCCGTTCTTCGAAACTTTTTCCAAGTGGATCGAATCGTTGTATTCTCCGATATATCGGTTTTCCACAATTTTTAATTTTTAAACAATTTTTTAAACAAATGCTTCGTTTCAATTTCAATTTTATCGTCGGCAATTCCAAGCGTCGTTACTAAAATTTAAATTATTTTATTATTTCGAAAGAATAGGATTAAGATTCTATAACCATTGGATAATTTGAAAAATATTTTTTTCTTTCTTCGACCGACGTTATAAAATGCTTGTTATACGTGCTCAACGTTCAACAATTTACACGGAGAATATCTTCGATATATTTAGAAACGACAGACGATTATATTATCATTGCCACGACCATCCATCTAACAAAATCAAGTACAACAACTTCGTTATCCTTTCTGCCTGCAATAAATTACAAAGCTCAATTATCTACGTTCAAACATCCTTCCTTCGAATGTCTCGCGAGTTAAAAGGCGGAGATAAAGGCAGTAAATTCAGATTCTTGTCGGAAACGTGTCACGAAGCGAAGTTACTTCCGCGAGATCTCGACGAGTCGGCCGCGGATCTCGAGGTTTAATGCATGCCGACGAAACGATCGGGCTTGCTTGGGTTTGTTTCACTCGGTTGCAAGTGGTTGCAAAGGCCTGGGTACTCCAGTGACCCGTGAATGTTTGTCGACCACCGTTCACCAGCTGTTCACGAGGGAAAGGCGTGGCCCCCTTCGGACCTGCATTCTTATATTATTTTCCGCCGTTGGATTCGCGAAATTCCACCCGCCACGTGAAATTTTTAAAAAAATTTTAACAAATTCTCCTCTTTCGAAAATTAATCGTCCCTTGGGGAGGAAATGTGCTTTTTTTTTTTTTGTTCCATATTAGAATTTCATCTCGTTCTACTGATTTTATTTTCGAGGGATAGGAAGAAAGATAAGACGAGCATTTTTCTACTCGAAAAGCAAAAGGAATAACAAAATTTTATTGACGAATTCCAATCGAAAATTTTGATATATATATAAATTGAAGTTTGTACAGGACGGAGGAAAAAATTATACTGATATATCAGTTTCTAATAACGGGAATTATTATTTCCATGCAATAGTTGAGAAAATGTTGCCGTTTCAATGGGGAAAGCAAAGTTACTCCCGTGGAACGGAAACACCTCCGCAGAATAAACTTATACTTTCCTCGAGCCAGGTGGCAGTCACCGTATGTCTCGCGACGAATAACTCGATTCCAGTTTGCTTTGAAACAAGCATGATTGCCAGGGTGAATGGTATTAAATCTCTCGTTAAATTAAATCGCCGCAATTATCCATTATTATACCAATTTTTTTCTTCGAGGTTGGATATCGAAAATAGAGAGGAACACAGAATAACACATCACAAAGATGAAAATATTCTAAATATATAATATATATATATGTATATATAGGAAGTAAAGAATCATTCCATTTCCTGTTCCAGATGATGCAAAAAAGACTTCCCGCGCGAAAGCTCCTCTTAACGATATTACTGGCGACGTGCGGCATCTCGATCGTCGCATCATCGACGAGCAGGGAAAGGCGGCACGTCGGCGTGGAAGAGGCCGTTCATCGAGGGGGAAGGACGTTGGCCGGCAGTGATAGTTTCAAGTCATCGACCGGCAGAGAGAACGAGATAACCACGGAAGTCGGTAGGAAAGTGTCGCACAGGCTGATCGGTGGCCACTTGAGAGCCACGGATACGAAGCAAGAAGAGGCAGCGTTCTGGGACGACGACATCCTCTTATCGTCGTCTGGGAACGGGAAGGAGGGGAAGGCCGGGCGCAAGGACGAGGACGACGAGAAGAAAACCCTCTCCCAACAGGTGAAAGAGGGTAAATACGGCTTGATCCAGAACGAGATCTACGGGACAGGTTCCCCCAAACGGCCGGGGATAATCAGCTATCTGGGTAACCCGGAGGTGCCCAAGGACACGATAGAGAATCTGGGTGGCCTCGACGAGGAAGAGATTTGGCTGGCGGAGAATCACGTGCTCGTGTTGAGGGGAGGGAAATTTCCCGGCCACGAGGCGACCAGCACCGGGGACAACGTGCACACCTGGCCACCGATCGACGATTACAAGGCGCCCAGGAGGCAGGTCAAGATACCGTCCAAACCGAAGGTACCGCCACCGTTTCCGGTACAACTCTCGGAAGGTGGGCCCATACAGATCNCCGAACGGGACCAAGGAAATCGGTCCAAACGGGACCGTCGACTACGGCAAGGATTCGTTTCTCACCAAGGGATTATTATCCGAGGATGACCCGTTTTTCACGGTTATCGCCAACGGGAGCGTGATATCGATGTCCGATTCGAGGAACGGGTCGTCCGAGGAAGGAAATTTGAGCGGAAAGGAGAAGTTATCCGATGTTTTACCACCTGCCAGTTTTCCACCTTTTTATCACGCGATACCGCCCGGAGCTGTCTTCGTACCACCGCCGGCCAATAATCAATCGGATTACGACGAGGAGGATCAATCCGTCTACTATCCACCCCCGTACAGTTTCCACTATCAACAGGACAACGCGACCGCGGTACCGCCCGGCCCAT
>NW_006263451.1:225853-226901 GCF_000469605.1 Apis dorsata
GGGGATCATTCTGCCACCCCCGCCAGATTTCTTCTCCGCCCTCGAGGACAAGAGGACCACGACGAAGAAGTACGCGACGCAGAGACGACCCGAGACCACACCCTTGCCGAGGCCAAGGCCCACCTATCTACCGCCCAGAAAACTCACCACGAAGCAGTACAAGAGTACGACAACTATACCGATCGCGAAGCAAGGATCGACGGATAATCGCCCGTCATTGGGCGTGAGCAAAGTGTTCGGTAGAATAACGTCGAGGAAAAACTTTACGGACGCGGTTGGAACGAAATTGAGGAGCAAATTAAGAACGGTACCGTACGTGGAAGTTACGACGTCGACGCCCGATAAATCTACCACGCTCGAGAATCCCGAAGAATTGTTCAACGTTGGCCCGTTGGCGGAGAATCGGGTAACGAGCCGGGAGAACGAAGCTTGGTCGGGCGTGGTGACGAGTAAAACGATTCCGATAATGGCCTACTACGCCACGTCGACGCAGTCCACCTTGGAGAGACCCGTGGAAGTGACGCCGGCCTCGATAAAGAGTATCATTACTACTACGGATAACCCGCAACGGTCTCACAACGGCCAAGCGTCGTACTATTTTTACGAGGAATCGAACGACGAGCAACCCCTCCGCACGACCCCCCCGAATCCGGTTTATTACGAAACTACAACGGAGTCGCCGTTTTTCGAGACGCGACCACGCGAGGGGAAGAGGAAACAATATTACAGGGTGGAGACGGTTCCGTCGGGGGACACGTCACACAAGGATTACAACGGTATTAGGTTCATAGGCTCGCCGGCGAAAAATTCTGGGCCAATTCGTTACAGCGAGTCGACGATCGCGCAAAGTTCATCGAAGTACAGCGAGAGCAGCTCGGCGAGAGCTCACGGTCAACGCATGTTACCTGATCACGCGCCTCTTTACTATCAGACCGTACCCGCTCCCCGTCCACCCGTGCAGCCTTCTTATTCCTACACCACCTCGAAGCCACCGCAGGTTTATTACAGGCAGGAGGCGAAACCGAAGCCGATTTATCAGTACAGCTTC
>NW_006263451.1:226909-227884 GCF_000469605.1 Apis dorsata
AGGCGGCCGATTATTCGAAGCGAAGCGGTAATCAGAGGCAGCAGGTTGAGGCGTATCGAAACGATTATCGAAATATTCGAATCGGGGAGGATTATAATAATGGACCCAGATACGACTATGACGAGTCGATGCCCCAAAAGAGAATTAGGACGGAGGTGTACAAGAACCAGCATCCGATCTTTCAATCGACCACCACTTCTCACTCGGTGATAAGCAGCACGGAGAATCCTCAACAAGTTTATTACACTCGTCACGAGGAGAAGTTGCTGGACGATGTCACGAAAGAGTATTTCACGATCTTTGGAAAGAAGATTGGAAAGAATATACCGAGCACCACTCCCTTGTACTCCAACAAATTGAAGAGCGTAACCGAAACACCGAGTTACAACGGTTACGCGGACAATTTCAAGAGCCCTGAACCACCCGTGTACAAGATACCCAACGTTAAGGTGCACTACGGTGACCAGTCTCAAAAACCGTACTCCCTCAAAGAGGACATTCTCGTCAACGAAAGGCAACCTCTGCCCCCCATCAATCCCGACAGCGAGTTTATCACCGTGGTCGACCACAACGATCAGCGACAACCGTCCAACTATGGAATACACGATAACAACCAATCAGGTGACAATCGACCGTTGGCAGCGATTCGCGCCTATCCATCCCAACCGCTCGTGAATCAAAGGATCGGGCCGCCCAACAACAACTACGTACCGGTGGTCGAGTCTCCCGAAGAATTGGACGACGTCGCTTACCCGCAACTACCCATATCTCTGGAAGACGACATCAAAGTGAACTATAGGGATCCACGACCCACCATAAATCCCGACGCGGAGCTCATCAATCTGGAGGACGATATAAAAGTGAACTATCGCGATCCACGACCTACCTTAAACCCAGACGCCGAATTCATCGAGCCGATCCCTGCGCGCGAGAACCAGCCGGAAAAACCGAAGGCCTATTTCGCGTACCGATTGC
>NW_006263451.1:227937-238439 GCF_000469605.1 Apis dorsata
CGATGGCGGTCACTTTTACTTCCTAACGCCGCAGGCGATCACGCAGAGGCCGGATCATAGCGCCGGCCACCTCTACTCGAGAGTGGGAACTAGGCTGCCTAGACGTCGACGGAGGCCGGGCAACGTGTGATACTTTGTACGCGGCGAGGCAGCCAACGTAATGCCATATATTAATCATCGAGGACGCACGATGGAAATGCGTGTCATATAGAACGCAACGCGTGAATCAAACGACGACGACGAAACGTTCTGTACCGTTACTAGGATATTTATTGTACGTGTAAATATATATAACGTGTATCTCTTGTATGTATGATTAAGATAGATGATTATCGACGCCTCGTTTATGCTATATTAAATGCTTAATTTATGCGATCTAACTCTATCCCCGCTTTAGAGTGTGTGTGTGGATGTGTATATGTGTGTGTGTAAGTTAAACGCCGCTCGTGTGCGACGATAGGTAAGCGCGGGTCCTTTTGAAAGAAAATCGTGTACTCGCGCGTTGTCTGTGATTAATGATCGATAGTAAACGCGTATTGTGTACATATAATTATGATTGACGATATTTAGATTCTGTCGTAGAGCGCACAGAGTGCATTTTTATAAATCGTTAAAATATGTTATAACCGATGCATGGAATATAAACATTGTTTGTACCAAGTTTTCTCCCTTTGTGTAGAAGAAAAATAATTAATAAAGATATGATATATCGATAATCAATGTATACGATAGTTTCTACGGACAGTATTTGATATCGATTAGTTGACACTGATATTATTCTTTTGTATCTCTTATACGATGCTTTATGAATCGATCAAAAAATTTATTGTGTATGTAAATATTTAATGAGATACGTTTAATAAACGATATTATTATTGTAGGATTAGATTAGTATAAAGTATTTTTTTAAACGATACGTGTCAATGTAATGACAGATGAATTTTTTTTAAAATCGATTATTTGGACTTAAAAATGAAATATAACAAATTTAAAAAATTCGAAGAAGTGAAACTTTATGAATGAAACTTTCTATTTGAAGCCACGATAAAAATAAATTACGAGTATTATATTCTTTATATTGTTAACGAATAGATATTAAATATAAATAACTCTACAACAGTTGAAGTTATTTATATTTAGTAATTGATTGATCAAAATAAATGATGCAAGGAATGCAAACTTACCGGTGTCGATTTCTTGCGCCTGCGTTGGATCGGGTAACGGTTCATCGTGTAGTCGTAAATAAACCTCCATTGCACATTTCGCTGCTTTAAAATAAAATGGATGAGCTCGAAGCACATCTTCTAACCTTAGAAGACCCACGTAAGACCTCAAGGTCATTTTTCTCATACAGTAGGTATGAAAGTCGAATTGATCTTCTATGATTTCAGAAAAATGCTACAATCGATACAATTCGTGTATGAGCGAGTATATAATAATGAATTATTATTTGCAAACATGTTATGAACCCTTACCCTGTCAACTTCGTGACATTTTTTTAATGCCTCCCCATACTTTCCAAGACGTTTATAAGCGTTGGCTGCTTCTGTTTGAATCCACATGCATTGCATTTCATTTAAATTCTCCATAGCTAAAACTCCTTCCCTAGTAAACTTGCTACACGTTTCTTCCGCCTCTTTAATGAGATTCGCTCGCAACATGTATTTGGCACATTTGGAATTGATATATCGATCTGCAGTATCTAATCCTTGTGCTTCATCCAACCATTTATAAGCTTCTTGAACATTACCGGCATGCTAATAAGGATAAAATATATTATAATTATATTATTAAAAGCACATATACATTACAAAAATAAAACTTACCTTATAAATGCGACCTTTGGTAACAAAAAGTTCTATAAGTGTAGGTGTATGTTCTATGGCAGCATCAATTTCATTTAGTGCTTTTTCTGTAAGTCCAAGATGATCATAGTGTTGTGCTAAATAATAATAAGTCCATAACAATGCCGAAGCAGGTTCTCGCGGATTATCTTTTTCTTGATCACTAAAATGCCCATGAGCTTTTAATGCTTCTTTGTATTCCAAAACCAAAGACTGTATAGTATCAACCTTTTGTTGATCTGTATATAAGGAACGAAGATTTACAAACAAGGGCGGTACACCTTTATGAAGACCTATAATAAATAAGATATAGTTAAATCAAATTTTAAAATTTAATTTTTTTTTCTTTTTTTTTTTTTTTGAACGAAATAACCATAAATCATACCTCTTCGTAAGTATCGATCTACTAATGTTTTAAATTCATCTCCTACAGCATAATTTAATTGTAAGCGACGCGGTGCTAACGCTCGAGGAAATAATTCTTCGTATCTTTGGAGCATAGCTAATGTTTCTTCAGGTTTAGTATGTCTTTCAGCCTCTGCTAGCCTAGCATAATAAGTTGTATTTTCTGGATTTATATTTAAAAGTTCCTTATAAACTTGTGCTGCTTCTGCATATTGTTTTAATTGTAATCTTAATTTACCTATAAATAATGAAATTAATAGAAAAATATTATTAAAAATATTTAATATTTTTCATAATGAGAAGTTCTAAAGAAATTATGACTTACCATATGTTTCTTTTACAGTAACTTTATCACAAATTTGATCACTATATTTATCAAGATGTTTTAATGCTTGTTCGCATTCTCCTGATTCTTGGATAACCATGTTTTGATATAATAACAATTCACTGTGCTCATAATCATAACAAATCTATAGATTTAAAAAATGTCTCTATATTATATATATTCATATCTAATACTTAATTAAAATATATACCATTATGAAAAAAATAAATCTACATAATGTATTATTTAAATATTTTTTTCTTTTTTATATAACAAAAGATATATAATATTAAAATACATACCATGGGAGAATTTCGAAATGTGTCTAAAATTTTAAGAGCTGTTTCATAATCCTTTAATAAATGATATGAGATAGCGAAACCAATCCACGAAGCACGCTGTGTAGGACGTAACATAAACAATTGATATCTTGTATCCTGAAAAAAATATGAATGTGAATATTAAATATAAAATATAAAGTATCATACTCCTAATAATATGTTAATAAAAATACAATACATTTTTAAAACTAAATTTAAATTATATGTATTCATAATATGCAATATATTGTATAACTTAATTTTTTTTTTTTAAATTTATTTATATCTTTATGAATAATTAATGTTTTTAATACAAATTATACATTACATACATTATTGATATATAAATATTATATATATTGGATGAAGTGAAAATTAGGTTAGTAATATAAACTCATAAGAAATTAACACAAAGATTAATCAAAGTACATATAAATAATAAACAAGAAATAGATTTTCATATTAAAGATTTACCTTATAACCCTCCAGATCCCTCATTTGAATTTGAAGCAGCGATAAGTCTCTAAGAATTTGAATATTATCCTTATCCCATTTAAGGGCATTTCTATAACACTTAATAGCTTCATCATATTTCTTATCCGAGCGTTGTAAAAGTCCATAAACGTGCCAGCAAACATGAGATTGCAAATCATTCCTAAGACCTCTCCGGACATGATCATATGCTTCTTCCTTGCGACCTAAGCAGTTCAGAGTGAGACCTTTCATTGCCAAGGTCTCTCCATGTTCACTAAATTTAGGATTTGATAAAATTTGCTTTGCAAACTTTATCCCATTTTTATATTGTTTATGTTCGTAACACCTCTGCAAGAAACATAAATACGTTTCATACAATAAAACGTTTTCATGATTTCAATACTATGTATTTGAATAAACTGGCATTATAGAATATCGTGAAAGGCAAACAAGAAATCACGTTTTCATTCATAACATTGATAAAATTTTTATGATCTGTGATTGTCAGTGAATTTTTTGTAATTTTTCAAAGAGTGCTTCATCATTAGAGCATGATGAATACTCCTATTAGCCGGAGAGTGGGGTCCAAAACAGAGTATTTTGATTGCATATTACTCACCAGAATTCGTTTAAACAAGGCATTTTCTTTGGGTGGTAAGGGATTGCTGGAGGGCATTTTTGTATAAATACAAAAATATAGGGCCTTTTCCACCCGGTAAACTTAATTTTCACCACAAAACCTCGTGGCCACAAACGAAGAAGTCGATCTTCGATCACGTGATCATCTGCGACAATGCTGTTCCGCCGGAAGTTCTACATTCACGGTGCCGCACACTTTAATAAATTTTATGAATTTTACAAATTTATTAACGATAATAGTCCTTTATTCATTTACGTTGACGTTTATATTACGTTCTCTTTGATACATTCGATGATTTTACCTTTTTCGGAATTGCATGAAATACGTAATTGCAAGTAATGATAACTAACGATATTTAAGGAGCATTTCTATGAAATTATAAAGATTACACAGAATATGATATTTTTTGAATTATACAGGAAAAAATACTTACTATTATAATACGTATATGATAAATTTATCTATTTCACATATTATATATTTATTATTAAAATCATATATATCCTTCAGATTTTTTTAATAATCTTAAGTCTTATTCATAAATCAGTATACCATGATTTGTCTGTTTTTAGAAACAAATCCTTTATTTGTATAAGCACATGGATCTTAAATAAGTAGATTTATAAATGTTTCAAAATAATGTAATATACAAAAATATGAAATATAAAGTTAAGAAGAAAATAATTTATATTTCTTAAACATAGTTTTATTAAATATAAGCAATATTTATACAATTTAGGTATGGTTTCAAATTTTATTTCGTAGTTATGTATATATTAAAGGTTATGTAGACAATCTTTTGAGTAATTAAGAAAAAATTCTAAATTATAAAATATATTTCAGATTTTAAAATTTAGAAATAATAGATTAATTTATATATAATTGAATTATATATATTTATCAGATTTTGTGAACATCAAATGACAATATGTCGTTAATATGTCGAAAACTATGTTCTTTTATTTTATTTGAACATTTTGGACAGATTGTACAATGCGTAGGTGAAGATTTATTTAAATATGGTGCAAAACCATTAGTATTAATTCGACATACAACACATCTTCCTGTAACAAAGGTAACAATTTTTTTCTTTAATTTATTATTTTTATTTAAAAATTTTTGTTAAAATAATATTATGAAATATATTAATATAGTACTCTATAACAAATTTTTAATATTATTTTAGATCAAAGAAGCATTATGTGTTTTAATAAAATATGGTCTTGTAAAATATCGTCAAACAGATAAAGGAATAGAATATATTTTAATTTATGAAAGAGTCCTAAATATTCTTCGTTATCCAAAGTAATATATAATTTTATATAAAATTTTTTTACATTTAATCTTTATTTTACATATGAATAAAATATTTTAAAAAAATATTTTAATTTTAACAGATATATGTTTTTTGTAAAAACAAATTGTGGAAATGAAGCTGAAATGATGTTAGAACAAGTATTAAAAAATGGATATATTACAGCTTCTGAAGTAATTATAAAAACATATAAAAGAATTGAACAATCACCCTGTATGTATATATATATTTTAAACTTTTATTTTAAAAATAATTATATTATTTTAATTATTTATTCATATTTTTTAGCTAGTATACAACCATCAATTCCAGTTTTAAAAGAGAAGTTTGAATTACTTATCAAATATCAATTTTTAATGCGTAGTACAAACAAAAATGAAGAAGAAGGAAATTCAAAATGTGATTTTACATTACCAGATTTGGATTTAGCTGCTATTGCAAAATACTTAGAAGGAGACAATTGTAATCTTAAAGATAAAATTTATTGGGAAATTAATATTGATCGTTTTACTCAAGATTTTAGGTAAGATTCCTGTAAAAATATTATAAAAAAAATATTATGATTATAAAGCAAATAAACAATTTGCGATCTATAGGGATCAAATTATTGTATCATCTATAAGTAAAAGACTTGATAAAAATGCAGGGGAATTGATGAGGCGATTATTATTTCTTATGTATCTAAGGACAGCATCATGGGAAGATACATCTAATCCAATACCATTTGCGGAAATAAAAGATGCAGTTAAAAAACTCAATTATCCATTACTTACTCAGCATCTTGATCAATATTTACGTCTCATTGGTATGGACAATAGGTGTACATAAAAAGGTTTTGTAAAATGTTTAATCACTGTAAACAATATTGCATGAAACTCAATTAATATATTATTATAGAGGAAGATAGTAGTCAATTTTTAAAACGAGTTGGAGATTCTGGAGGTGGTCAATATAGTGTTAATATGAAAGAAGCATTTAATCAATTGGCATGGGCAACTTTAGAAAATATTGTAATGGAACGATTTGGTTCAAAAGCTGCTAGAATTTTCAGGTAATACAAAATTTAATATTTTATTATGTTTAATATTGATAATTTAATATCCATTTTACTAAATAGGTTAGTGCGTGCTAGAAAGTACATTGAACAAGAACAAATTCAACAATTAGCTATGATTCCAGCAAAAGAAGCAAAACATTTGACATATACTCTACTGCAAGAAAATTATTTACAAATGCAGGAAATAAAAAAAAGTGGAGTATCAGCTGCACCAATAAAAACATTTTTTTTATTTCACATTGATTTAAATTTGGTGGTTCGTATGGAAATCGAACACTGTTATCATGCATTATACAATATAATGCAAAGACGAGAGTATGAAGTAAATAGTAATAAACGTATGATTGATAAACAATTGCGAATGCAAACATTAACAAGTAATTTAAAAGAACATGGTGCTCCTGAAGAACAATTAGCAGAGGTGCATATAATACTCATTATTATATTATTTTTAACTATATAATAAAATATATAATAAAATAATTAAAATATCAAAATTATTTACAGATTGCAGAAATGATGACTCCAACTGAGAAACAACAATTAGAAAAAGTCCAAAATACAATTAAGAAATTGGGTATCACTGAATTACAGATTGATGATACTCTATTTCTATTGACGATGTATTTACGTTATCACTAAATGAAGGCATATTTTGTAAAAATATGACATATTATCATGAATTATTATTATATTATAATAACGCTATTCATTTTTATTCAAGTACGCAATCAATGCGTAAATCCATCAAAAAACAAATACATAAAATTTCATTCATTTATATAGTTATTTATTTATGTATAATAATGGTTACGCTTGTAAAATACAAACAACAAAGAATACCTAACTTTCAAATTATTGTAATAAATATAATCATATGTCTATGTTTATAATAGTGCTGCTCTCTATGTGATACAGTGCATTTGATGTCACTATCTGTCAGGGAAAATGATCTTGGAGTACACACCTTTAAATGTTCCATCATTGACAAACTTCGTGTAATTATACCTTTTGATGCGATATAAATGTATGTTAGTTGATTAAAAACAAATTATTAGAGTTATGAATCACAGCCAGCTCAAGGTGCTTTATGGATCAGTAAATAAGTCGAACGCTGCAAATGCTATTTATAATTAGCTAAAAACGTAATTTCATTATCTTATGTAAAGATTGGAGACCATCATTTTTAGTGTGTCGCTATTAACGTACGTTTTACTTCCAAGTATGATTTTCCCTTAATTCCTATTATATACGTTGTACGTTCATCTCAACACTACTGCGATGGAAACGATTTTCTCTGGTTCTAAATTACTTATTGGTAATGAAGATTCAAAGTAGATAGTCTTAACAGTTCACCGATCTTAAATATACATATTTTGATTGTATGCTATTGACACCAATTAATAATGTGTACAGCCAATCGCAAATAGTGATAAGATGATCGTAAGCGTGTAATCGCATCCAACATGCATTTGACTGATTTTATACTTTTCTTTCTCTCTTTCTTTTGACACATATACACATACATACACACATTCAAACTTTTTCCCTTCTCTCTCATTTACACAATTCTGCATAGACTATGTACATTGCACGTACATACAAGTTTCTGCTAGAAATAACGTTGTATACCTAAAACTAAGATTGAATTTCGGTAAAGCGTTATTTTATTATATATATATTTTTTTTTCATACCATTAACAACAACGTACATGTAAATGAAGTGAATTGTTGGAATATTGAGATTGGATGTTAGTGTTCACTTTTTTCTTCGTTACGTTAGATACACTATAGTATTAGTAATGCATTCGTTTTACAATTTACTATTCTTACAATTTGCATTTGCACTGGTTGCATTTCTTTTCTTTTTTTTTTTTTTTCTTTTGAAATTCGATGAATTTACAGCGAGTGCATCGGGATTATCGTGAAAAATGCTTCGTTTCTAGGTATACAAACGGAAAAAAAAAAAAAGAAAAAAAATGAAAAAATTAGAATTATGTACTTAATATCAAACGTTAAATTTTTTTTTTTTACTAAGATCCAAGGAAAATTCATGCATTATTTTGATTTTTGTAGTTGTAATCCATGAAATAAACGAAATTAAAATTAATTGTTAAAACAAACGATGTGCAAGATTTAATCGAAATTGATAAAAATTGGACGAGGAAGATACGAGCCGAGCTTAATTATACACGATTCGAAAATGCCTTCTTGATTAAAAATGAGATTAAAAGAAATCGAGGAAAAGAAAAATTAGGAAAATGGTTATTTTGAAAGATTATAAAGATATGGCACAATAGAAAATAACATACAAGGCGCGTTTATATCTTCCGCATTGAACAATAAATTGATTTGTCGAATGATTCAATGAACAAGATGAATAAGGTTGAAATGTCGGTCTTTGGAGATCAAACTGGCGAAGAAAGAGGAAGCAGAAAAATAAAAATGGAGGAAAAATGTGAATAGCTTGAAAGAAATGGCTTCAAAGAAAATATAATATTTAAATTTTTCAGAATGTGACAAGAAGAAAAAAAATACGTTTCAGTGTAAATGTAAAAAAAAAAACTAATTGTGTTACGTGAACGATACGACATCGAAAATTTTTGAGTATTCGAGCACGCAAACGATCGACGATCTTCCTGTTGTCGTCATCGTTGTCATCTTGAACTGGCACGTACAACCTCTATTGCTACTGCGTAATAAGGATAATTATTAAAAAAAAGAAGAAAGAAATAATATAATAATATTAATAATAATCATAATAATAATCAATAATCAATAATAATAATAATAATAATAATAATAATAATAATAATAATAATAATAGTACTAAATAAAACTGATGTGACAATAATAATATTAAGGATAATATTAAACAGAATAATGACCAAATGAAAATAAGGATATGCATCGCATTTTTAACATTTCGTTAAATCTACGTGTTCTCGAGTAAATTACATATATGTAGCGCTATGCAAGATACATCACAATATAGTTACACTGTACATTCAATAGTATTGACACTTTTTTTTGCGTCGGTCGATTTCATTCTCTCTCTCTCATTTTCTTCTCTCTCTCTCTCTCTCTCTCTCTCTCTCTCTCTCTCTCTCTCTCTCTCATCTTCAATCATACTCTCTTTCTCTCTCTTTTTATCTCTCGGTTGTCGAACACACCGCCGACGCAGTTGTACAAATCCATGTATATACATAAAATAAATTATTATCAACATTAAGCTATCCTATCTGCCGCCGGCCGCGGTATTCGAAAAGCACCCGACGAAACACGGGCGCAGATATATCGAGGATACTGGCTCTCTTTATAAAATTATATTAGGTACCTTGTATAGAATTGCACTGATTATAAATAACAAAAAAAAAAAAAAAAAAAGAGAAAAGAAAAAATGGTGAAAAAGGAGACGTAGAAATTATCGAGTTTTTCACGTCGAGCCAACTCTGCCGACCCGGGAACCGAAAGGGGCACCATGTCGCCCTCTACTTCCGGCCCGCGAAAACGTTATTTGGCACATAAATATTATCACATCGAGCTCCCGATTTTTCCATGTTTCGGTACAATTCGTTTTCCCGAATAAAACGCCCTTAAACAGATTTTATCCTTTTTTTTTTTTTTTTTTTTTGCCCATTATAAAACGCTGCTCGTTTTCGTTCTTTTTTCCTTTTTTTTTTTTTTTTCTGTAACATTCATCAACACCACGATAAATCAATGGTCTTTAGATTACTCTCGATCGACCCCCGTCGGGTTTATCGTGCTTTCACGAACTCGCACAAATTCACAAGGAAATTGAATAAAACTGAGAAAAAACGTAACAGCGTGTGTCCGGAAACGTCGAAAAACAAAAACACACAACGTCGTATTAGAATTTGATTATTCGTTCGTTTACATCGTTTACAATAAATAACGCTAATTTTCCCCGTCCGTAATTTACACATTGTAACATTGTACTAAAAATTGACGCCGCGCGTGTCCTTCTCTCATTTTCTCGCTATTCATTCCTCCTACGCATACACACACCTCCTTTCCTTCTAATAATACGCTTCGATTATTTCTCTTTTTTTAAATTATTCGATATTTCTCTTTTATTAAAAAAAAAAAAAAAAACAAGAA
>NW_006263451.1:238610-239992 GCF_000469605.1 Apis dorsata
CTTTCGCTCAATCATCGATCCATACCCTCATCTTCTCATTCTCTTTGCCCTGATTAATCGTCGTTAACGTCGTTACGGTCCATAAATTAATTGCGAAAAATACTATAAGTACTATAAGTGTTTTTTTCTTTTTTTTCTTTTTTAAAGACGCGAAACGAAGTGGCCACATATCCCTGTGACTCGAGCGGGTGCAAATCGCGTGTGACGGAATATGAGATTTCACATCTTTCTTTCATCCTCTGTTCCGGTCCTCGTGCGACATACCGGATAACAGTGATTGCATGTGAATACGGAAAAAAAAGGAGCGTCCGCCGTGAACCTGGAATTATTACACGATCTAAATATGACGCGATAATCAACGGACCATAGTTTTTTTCTTTTTCTTTTTCTTTTTTTTTCTTTTTTCATTCTTCCCTTTTTACGTTCAATTTCTTTCTTTATTTTCTTTTCTTTTTTTTCTTTCTTTTTTTTTAATTAACGTATCATTTCTATCATCGTTTCTCACGTATCGACACGGCCGACCGGAATGGCGTATCGCTATTAGACCACACACACACACACTAGAAGGAATAGGAACAAGACTTTTTTTTTTTTTTTTGGCCGCTCACCGTATCTTCGTACACACACACTCACGCACGTGCACACTGAAATACGTGTCGCGATCGTCTCGCGGTGTGTTGAAACGCGGTTCATAATACGAAACGCGATAGAAACGAGTTCGATCGAGCATCGGCGGGAGATTGCATCCGATCGATCTTCTTCTGATACGCGCGCACACACGTGACACATGGCAGTCTTACGAAAAATCAGGTATGTATATATATATAATTGTGTATATATATATATATATATATATTTTTTATATTTATATTTATTTATTTTATTTTATGTATAATTCTAGCGTTCATATGTGTTTGTTGCTCTGCGCTCCCGCGTATAAACGGAAAACACCCGCGAGATGGATACCGACATATATACGTTGACACGACGCGAATCGACGTTCGTTACCTGTTCGAGAATTCTACTCGCGCGCATATCTCGTTACCTAGAACGTTACCTAAAGACGATCAGGCCTTGTCGTTCGCAGATTTGCGCCGCCTTGGTCGCGCTTTTGATTACACCAACGGAATACACCATGTACATCCTCGTGCCGCCGTCGTGTCCGTTCTTAAGCCCCCCTGCGTGGACGACCAACCCCGTTTTAACGTAGGTAATAAGCTTCCTCGTGCTTATTCCCTTCTTTTATCCTTCGAGAGCTCACGTTCACCGGTGTCTCGTTCTGAATCGTTCGACGTGCACATGATACAGATAACGGAAGGGGGGATCGGTTGGCCGACATCGGGTCATCGCGCGACTCTGCTCACCGTTTTGCGACATTGTCC
>NW_006263451.1:240011-240423 GCF_000469605.1 Apis dorsata
AGAGGCGCGAGGTGCGATCCGAGTTGCGCAATTATTCGCACGATGTCGTCTCGCAAACGACCTTGACACGACGACGGCTAATCGAAGGAAGGCATGGACTCGCCTCGCTCGAATCCGCGGGAGGGCCTCCACGCGTCGTACGATGGCACAGAATATCGAATCGTTTATTATATATCACAACCTCTCGGGCGAGGCTTCGAAACGCTCAGTCACTTATTTTTTTCGAGAACGTTCATCCCTCCTATTATTTCCGTCCCGTCTTTCACGATATATATATATATATAATTCAACGGCTTATTATCACCGTTATATCATATTTGTATATATTATATATTTGCGCGCGAATATCACCGCAAGCTTTTACCAGAACAACTCGTGGCCGAGTCTCGTGGACGTGGACGTTGTTGGTGCT
>NW_006263451.1:241310-244763 GCF_000469605.1 Apis dorsata
CTTCTTCCCGTCCACGATGCAGGTGCGCTTGGGCCGCGGCCTGTACCTGTAGTCGGGGTGTTTCTCCATGTGCAGCTTCGACAATCGTGATTGCTCCTCGTAGTACGGCTGTTTCTCGGAATTCGACATCGCTTTCCATCGAGCTCCTGTTCGAAAGAATTGTGGAAAAAAAAATATAAAAAAAAAAATAAAAATAAGAGAGAGAAAGAAAGAAAATGATAAACTTTGCGCGATCGTTGGAGATAATTGATCGATAAAGGGAGGGGGGATTGACTCGAGGGATGACTTACCGAGTATCTTCGATATGTTCGAATTGTGCATGTCCGGGCAGGCTTTCAAAATTTTCCTACGCTCGTCCTTGGCCCACACCATGAACGCGTTCATAGGCCGCTTGATATGTGGCTTGTTCTCACCCTCCCTCTTCTGCTGTCTCACCATTTTAGCTGGACAGAGAGAAGACGTGTTAGATGTCGACGAGCCGGTGCCTGGCTCCCTCCCGTGAGAAGCGAATCTGATTTCGTGAGCATCACCTGGCGCTCTCGAAACAAAAGCGTGAACGTCAGCCCCGTGGCTCGTCAAAAGACTGCTTACCTTTTTCCGTTATGTCTTCCGGTACCTTGTAACCCGGCTCCCGCCACACTGTAATTTCAGAACATCGTAGCATGTTATAATTTGCAACAGCAAGTTTGAGCGGATTATGAGAAATCGTGTGAACGCAACACCATTTATCGAATACGGATACATTTTATCTTTTGTTATTATTATTATAAAAAAATATAGAATTATCGTATTTAAGGTTTTAGATACGTAATAGGTTAATAAAAAATAGATAAATAATGGAACAAGGAGAGAAAGAGAGAGAGAGAGAGAGAGAGAGAGAGAAACATCTTTTATTCATATAAATTCGTATAAATCTCTGTTTTCTCCGTAAACATTTGTGCATAAACTGTATCTCATCCGCGTAATTTGTATTTCAGCAATAATTAATGATATTAGGTAGTTGGTGCATGGACGAGTTGCTCGTCGACAGAGACCTACATTTTAAACGCTTCGTTACGTACAAATAAAGCGAGAATGAATGTATGCTTATCAGAAGAAAAAAATGTTTCTTTCATCTTTTATTATTATTATTATTATTATTATTATTATTATTTTACGCTTTATATTAACTTATAACGTCTGAGAATATAATCATTAATTTATATCTCTCCTCGTATAAGAAAATGAAAAGGTTATACGATAAATATAATACAGGGAATGGATCAAAATTGGAAGCGTGGAAAAAATAGAAACGTTCAATTTTATTCTATCCTAAGATTATAAAAAGATATTATAAAATTTTAATCAAGAGTTTAAAATAGCATCTATTTTTAATCACATTTATTAACGATGTGAGCGCGTCTTCGCGTTTTTTTTAACTTTTTAGCAAATCTAATGAATGGATTATTTAAAGACGTGAATGGAAACGACGTGAGGAAATTAAAATTGTATTTGGAAGAAAATAGAGCCTTAAAGGTGATTAATCATTGAAAGAATAATCGAAATTATTTTGTAGTTTACGTTAAATTTTGATTACACAGATTGATAATTGATAAATAATTTCAATATTAAAAAAAATATGTGTTCATAAGTATTTTCTCATAATTACAGTCATTAGAGGATCATTAGAATTCATATTAATCATCTACCAAGCGGAACATTAATAATCTTTAATTGTTTCCCTTTTCTTCATGAGATGCATCGTGCGTCACATTAAACTATTGCCAACGCATGCACGATAATAAAAATTCAATCTACGTTTTCAAATCTCCTAGAAATCTCTTATCTTTATACGTAGAATTTTCTCCTATTACGAAGAAGAAGAAATTCATAAAATTTTCTTTTTTTTTTTAGATAGACAGACATGCTTTCAAATTTTCGATCCATCCTTGCGTTGTAAAAATTGCTCGAAAAATTATTCGTTTTATGATAATAATATCGAACCATCGTCGACGATAAAATAAACTTTAGAGAAGAAATATTTACTGTGAGGTGTCGACAGGTAGTCCTGTTCCTCCTGTGCAGCCTCTTCCCGAGAACTTGAGTGCTTGAGACCCCCGGGTCGTTGAGTCTGCGGCGATGGAGGCATCGCGCCAGCACTCGGTGGTATCGCGTAAATGCTATGCATCGCGATGTGCTTCTCCATGGCGGCGACCGCGGCTGCTGCCACGGCACCCCCAGGTCCAGCCGCCTCGTCTTTGGCCATTACCTTGCCCACTGTAATGATAAATGCCAAAGGTAAGTAAGGGGCGGAGGAAAAATTACGAAGATCAATGTAATCGTACAAAGAGCAGCAATGATATATTGGAAAAAATGTCCTTGGTTGCTTCTTCAATGTGCTTGAAAAAACGTTGCGTAAGAGAAAATATTTTGTGGAAAATAATTTTCAAGATTTCAAAAGTTTAAAATTTATCCTGACTAACGTTATTTTTTTACGATTTTTGAAATGAAAGATCGTCAATTCTTGAAGATATATCTTTTTGCGAATTATAATAATTAGGAATGAATTGATTAATAGAAGTTTGATAAAAAAAAAATTGAAGAGGAGACGGCAAAAGGTCTCGGCGAAAAAAATGGGTTTATTATTCAGTGCATTATCCAGTATTCACTTGGAGATCTTGACGAGCTGATTGTTCATGATCTGATAATGATTACATGAAAAGCTCATTTTATAAACCTACAATTATATTTCTGAAAACCTGCAATTAATCTAATTTGGTTTTCAAGCAATACATTTACTTTCACGATTACGTGTAAATTTACACCTTTGTTCGTGATAACGAATGAATATTTATACGAATTTTGTTTCTCACTATAAGAATTTGTTTTAAATTCGTCTTTGACCTATATACATTTCATCCCATATATATATATATATTTTTTATCATTTTTTTACTTTCTTGATTTTAATTTCTCATTAAATATCTTTCTTCCAATCAACTTATACTTCTTATCATTTTCTGTGCTAATTACCGAATCAACTAAACAATGTTACAAAAACAACAATTCAACGCAGTCTTCGCGCTTTTTTTCGTATCGAGAAATCGAGGAAAAGAATTTATACAGAAGCAATCTAATATGAGGCGGTGACAGCTGCTCGGAATCCGCAGCCTCGTTTCCCCGCCTCTCTTTTCCTCCGTCCTCTCTCAATCTTTCTTCCATTTTGTTTCTCTATTTATTTATTTATTTCCTTTATCCTTTTTCCTTTTCTTTCTGCCTTTTCCCTTCCCCTCTATCCCCCTCCCCCCACATGTCTTTCCCCCTCGAGGATACAAGGTGCACCGGCTCTTATCTTAGAATCACGTTACGCGTCGTTGATTGTGCTTTAAACCGAAAGCAAAAACCGGCCGCGAAAGGAAACAGGTTTACTAAAGGAGGAGGGAAGAGAGGGGAGGGAAGGAGGGGGGGAGAGAG
>NW_006263451.1:244812-245661 GCF_000469605.1 Apis dorsata
AGGAAAAAGCCGATCGCGAACAATCAGGTAAACGCGCGCGCATACCCGAAGATAATTAACCGTACGTTTCTGATCCCGCCGCGTAATTCTATGGGGTATTGATCGAATTTTTTCCAGCCCACGGCCCACGGCCTCGTCTGTCCCCCTCCCCCGAAAAGGGTACACCTTGTCGCCCGTTTCACAAACGGGCAGTTACGATCGCAGTGAATTGCGTTCGTAACCGATCTCGACGGACGATCGAGCATCGATATTCTACTTTCGTCCCCCTCCCCCTCCCTCCTCTTCGATCGGAATTTCTATCAGCACGCGTACATACGCGTTTAATGATGAAATTCATCGCGATTCCACGCGGCTTTTGCCTCGTTAGAGCAAAAGGCATCGAGAGATAAAAGCAACAGATGTTCAAATATCGGCAATGTATCTGCTACATTTTTGTTCCGCTCGTCTATTCCGTGTTTTTTAGACGGATTAGATCAATTGCTCGCTCGTGTATTATTCATATTATCGAGTTTTATTCCGTTTGAACATATATCTTTTTGCACGCTTGCTTTTGGACGCGAAGAAGTGAAAAAAGAAAGAGATACTTAAGATACTCATTCAAAAAAAAAAAAATCCTATCGTTTCTTTCTCTTCTGAGAGAAAAAAAATTCCGAAATTTTTCGAAATTACATTCGAAAACCACTTACTCGGGGAGGAGATGGAGCTGAGGTGAGGTGGAAGACCCGCGTAAGGAAGGGTGGTGAGATAATTTCGAGGCATCGGTAGGCCTGGAGGGAAGAGCTTCGGCGCGGTGGCCGCGAGCGGTTGCTCCTGCTGGCCGCTGCTTCCGGCCCCGGTCGAGTGGGAGTC
>NW_006263451.1:245688-247312 GCF_000469605.1 Apis dorsata
CCGGGCGACGAGGAGGACGCCGTGGCCCCCGACGACGAGGACTTGGGCTTGGTGAGGTTGAGAGGCGCGTCGAGATCCTGCAAGGGGGCTGCGGTCGGCGCCACGGCGGAAGAGATCGGCGTCGGCGACGCTTCCTTCTCCATCTGCGTGGTCATCTGAGCGAGATGCGCCGTCGCCCAGCTTGGCCCTTCCCGGTGGCTGCTGATCATCTGTAATAATAATACGCGCTTCGTTCAATACACGTCGCCATTTTGCGTTATTCTCGAAAAACTTAAAAATATTCCTTTCTCTCTCCCTCTTTCTTTTTTTTTATAGCCGATAAACGGATTCGCTTTTCGTTCTCTATGATGCTCGGGCAAATTTTTTATGTATAAAAATTGGATTAAAAAATTTAATTTAATAGATTAGATAGATAAATAGCCCTGCGATGCATATAGAATAGAGTTTATGCCTTGTTCTTATTGACAACAAAAATCTTAACTTGTGACGCTAATTTTAATGCAGTATATGTTTCTGAATGAACGATGGATCGAAAGCGATTCTTGACGAAAAAGCAAGTCGAAAATTGGAGAAATTATCTTTCCTTTCGAGAAAGAAAATTCGAGTTTTTTAAGGGAGCACAAGTGACGTCCCTGCCCCCATATCCATGTGAACTGATACAGTTTCAAAGCACCATGATCGAATTCTTAAAATGCCAATCTAAATCAAACACGCAACGCACTAACTGTTGCCAATGAAATTCGTGGATCTATCGCTCGCTACATCCGACGGATCGCCTTCGCCAAGATCCACGTTTTCGTGAAATAAATAATTTCTCCCCCGAGAAAAGAAAGGAAACAAGCAGACGTCAAAGTGACGTTTCGTCCTACGTAGGATCTTCGACACCCTAGTTGAGAGCCAATAACTCGTTTTTCCCGCTTTCGACTTCTTTTTTTTTCTTTTCACGCGGTTATCAATCCTCCGCCTTCCCTTTAAAAGTCGGTGGCGCCATCTACGTCGCGCGTGTCTACGCCTCTGAATTTTTCATCTGGAACGAGGCAGCCTCCCTTTCAAAAGTTTCAACGTTAACGTTAACATCGTGTACTTGGTTGGAGCGTTAAATAAAAACGCTTAATCAAAGTGTGGAGCGCGGAAACGAACGGGGGAAATTGGGATTGCGGTTGGGTCTACGTACGTTAGCGATCGAATTGATATGTTTGTTGGTGGTCGTTGACGTCGACGTAACCGGCGGTGGCGGCATAGGCGATTGCACCGGCAACCCTCTGAGCTGTTCGAGAAACGGTAGGAACATCAAGGATTGCGGCCCCGACATGCTCAGCTGGTTCTTTGTCATCTGAGCCTGTAGCTCCTGGATGTTGTGCTGCATGATGTGCTCTTGCTGCCGCTTCAAGTGCTCCGTTTGCAGCCGCTGCATCTCGATTTGCTTCTGCGAGTCGACGGTCATGTGCGCAGGATACGACTGCAAAGCCATGGGACGAGCAATTAGAGGGATGATGAACCCCGTTGTCGCGGGCAAAAAACAGAGAATGAAATTTACCCCTCCCCTTCTCTCTCTCTCTCTCTATGTTTTTTCTCTTTCTTTCTTTCTCAACGAAACGAAAGCCAGCCATTGTTGGCTCGGCTC
>NW_006263451.1:247454-251086 GCF_000469605.1 Apis dorsata
GATATTCATTTTCTGCTTTTCAGTTGGAACGACAAGAATGATGAAAACGTAATGTGGGAAAATTGTTAGATCCATAGATGGTTTCGTAAATGACTATCTTTTTTTCTTTTTTTTTTCCTTTTTTTTTTTTTTTATTTCCTTTTCTAGCAAGTTTTCCTAGAAAACGATGAAGTTTTGCTTACGTACTATTAGAAAAATTAGAGATTAGATTATTTCTGGAAATAGTTTCCGGAAATATGTAACGTTTTAATAAAAACTTAAGTCAAAATAGATACACGACTAGAAGTACAACTAGAAGATAAGCGTAATATATATTTACGTACACTTTATGCATACTTAAATATCCGAAGCTATAATTATATCATTATCGCGAAAAAAATATGTAATCTTAGCTGGATCTTAAAATATATCAAATTTACATTCCCATTTACGAACTCATCTCTTCCAGGGTTTTACAGCTTCCAGGGAAACCGCTAATTGAAGAAGCGTGTACAAACTCCATCACTTTTTCCTTCCATATATATGTATATATAATAAAAAAAAACATACAAAAACAAATGATAAAGATACGAAGCCAGATATTATATTAATATCCAGAAACATATGTATACCGCGTGAACGATTTAAACAGATAAACATAATCTCTAAACTGGCAAACACAAATTATAGACGAAACATCAAGATTTTTCTTATTATATAAATATTCCCCCGTTGACGAGAAGGGCCGCCTTATTATTAATATCACCGTATAATTTCCTTTCTGTAACAGCCGATACAATATTTTACGCGCTCGCCTAAACTCGCCTCCCCAATATTTCATATATATATATATCTAAACTATAATTTAATCTCGTTACCATCGAATCTTCATCTATCATTACGCTACCAGATAGAATATCGAATATCTACTACGTTCTACGCACGTTTTCCAATCGTGACTCGAACACCTTTTCTTTCTTCTTTTTTCCTTTTTCTCTTCGCCCAAGCATTCGAACGACGCGACTAGAACCAGTTCAGTTCAACACCGAGCTTTCCCAGAAAACGTAATAAAAGACGCGGGATCGGGCGTGATACCAACTTTAATTGCCGGTTATCGGCCGCGTGAAACGGAAGCTGGCTCAGCCCAGAGCGAGCCCAATCGAGCAAAAAGAGCTCGACAGAAAAAAAAAAAAAAGGGAACGTTATTGGCACGAAGTGTCGTGATAACACGACAGGTATCTCTTTTATAACGTCTTGGGTTGTCCCTCTTTTAACCACGGGATCCTTAACCAACGTGGCTCCTCGCTCCTTTTCGTGTGATTAAATCGCTAATAAACCTGTGCCCGGCCAGGCACAGATGACGGTCGTTAGACGTCTGGGCCGATTCGATCGAATAGTTTTTCGACTCGAACGATATTCACGGTTTATTTCTCGCGAAACTGCGCTTATGTAACGCAGATAGTGCGGAACGCGTTACGCGTTGCCACATGAAAATTGCAAAATGTATTATGCGCGTTATTAATCCCGCTCGCGAGCTTGATCTCTTTCTTTCTTTCTTTTTTTATATGTGTTTTCTCTTTTCCTTTTTTTTCTTTTTTTTTTTCTTTTTCGCGCGTCCCCGATGCTCGCCGCCGCGACGATTCGTTTCGACGCATTGTTCCGCCGATTTGCATTGAATGCGCGTGAAAACGCGTATAACGAGCGATCTTGAAATCGTGTAATCGATGTTTTCGATTGTTCCGCCGTTATCTTACAAAAAACGACTCGTTTTTCTCGAGTTTCGAGGAAAGTTTCATTTCCATGTTCTTTCGCGAGGATTCAAAAAAAAAGAAGACTATTTTTAAATCTTTGTACGCAATATTTGTTAAAAAAGATCATTTTAAAATAAGCGAACACTGAAATTTACTCTTTTAACGTGAGAAAGATATCTTAATAGAGAAACTCGGACGATCCTTCAAAGTTTTGATTTCTTCAAACTTTTGGTATTTCTTCTATCAGAAATTTAGGCAAAGAGAACACGGAATGCGTGACGGATTGGTGGATCGAAAATCGATCGATCTTCGATGTATGGTCTCTGGATGGTTTTCAAGGATCAGAAACCGTACGGCTCTTACACGTTGACCCTTTTCTCCCGCGTATGTAGGACGGAAATACACGCCCCTTCGTGGTGGCAGGGGTTAAGGTGACCGGATGGAATTATTTCTTTTCCAGCGGCGTCCATTAGTCAAGACACCGCTAGGTGGCGCTATTAATTCAACAAGGGGGGAGAGTTTTCAGCGCGGATCCTCTCTCTCCCGTATAGTAACCGGTAGTGTAACAATTCAACGTGGTTAATATCATTGTATTTTCCTACGACCTGGCTTTGGTCCAGATATGCTTGAAGTTTAAAGTCTATTTTGGACGATAAGGAAGACGTTTATTCATCCAGCCTGGGCACCAGTTGAAACGTCACATATGCACGATATTAGGCGCGCGCGCGCGCGCGTCTCTTCCTTCGTTTTCTCCTATTTCTCTCTATCCGCTTGCCTTTCGACGAGCGATTATTAATCCTCGATGCGGATTGTGGAAGATCGCGGCCCGTGATTTACGACCACGCGGAGGACACACGCGAGGATAAACCGCTCGTCTCCCATTTTCCCTTTTTTATATCCCCTTGAATACAAGGGAAGGAGAGGAGAAGAAGAAGAAGGGAAGAGCGTTCGATGTTTGCCTTTCTTTCAGAGAACGTTACCATGTGACTTTCCGACTTTTTTCGGGAGAACCTGATGATTCATGTCGCGGGGAGAAGAAAAGAATTTAACGCGGTAATTTCGGTCGGGTTATTTATAATGGATGGTTGAAACGGAACGGTTCGGTTGGATATGGATCTTTCTTTTTTCTTTTTTCGAAAATTCCAATTTTCGACATTTTCATTTGGAAATATCTAAGGAGGGGGATTCATGAAAGTTTGCAGAAAAAAAGAAAAAAGAAATGAAAATAAATCAAACGAATCGTTCTTCGATTTAACGATAAAACGAATAAATTATGATAAAAATGTTGTAAAATGTGGGGAAAAATGCAAGGCACGGAAATTAGTAGATTTATTCGCCGCGCGAACACGAACGCGTTGAACGATACCGGTTATTTGTTAAAGCTTGAAAGACGAGTCACCAGTTTTCTCGGGCACGGTTCTTGAATGAACCGAGCTGGGCCACTTCATAAGGGCGTGCAACTCCAAAAATATCCGTACCGTGAAAAACTGGTGGAACGATCATGAAATATCACTATTCGCATTCTTGCTCCTTGATGAATGCTTAATGAACATTTAATCTTCCCTCGATAAATCTCTAAAAATTTTTCATTCTTTTTTTTTCTTTTTTATTATTAATCTTCCATACTTTTTACACAGTGAGACCATTCCACGCTGGAATCGATATTAACATCGTTAAGATCGTTGAGAATCGTTAACGTAAGAAACTCATAAAAAAAAAAAAAAAACGCTTTGTAATTTCCATTGATCATTGATTCTTCGTCATTAAATAGGAAAACAATAAAACGGTCCGTGCTCGTTCGTAAACGGCATTACACTCGCAATAATAATTGCGAATTATCTATACGAAAGAAGAAAAAAAAAAAAAAGAAAAAAAAAAGATACTTGTATATCAAATACATCG
>NW_006263451.1:251597-253550 GCF_000469605.1 Apis dorsata
ACGTACGTGGATACATGTTTAGTGTTAGACTTCATTGTTTTGCCAGCAGCACTTGGTATCGACGGTACGATATTCGCGTCTATCGGCCGGATCCGCATATTAAACAACCTCTGTATGGAAATGCACTCGTTAGCGCTAATTATTCTTACCACTAATTGCCCAGTTGTGTGCGCCGTAAAAAAACAACATTGTGGAGATCGCGAGAAAAACTGACTGGACAATCAGTTTTTTTCCACTCAAAGCCCGTTCCGCGTGCAACATTTTCGATATATTCGGAACGTCATCGCCAACTTCACTTACTTCGTCCCAATGATTTTTAATCCTCTTCTTATCTAAGAGAAATCTAATTTCGAAAATGAGGATAATTATTATCGCACGGAATTAGAAAAGAAACGAATTTCAAGCGAAGATAAATAAATCATTCCTCTCATTATTTAACACGCTCTTTCACCCCTAATTTAAGAGATAATTTAATCAATTAACCCTTAATATCGTCGATGTAAAATAAAAAATTTTCTCTTTCGACCCTATCGTCTATTATATTCGATTTATATTCGGAAAAAAACTTTTATTATCAAGAAATCATCGAAACCAAAAATTGACGTAATTAACTGCATCGTGTTGAAAATTGGAAATAAGGGAAGAAAAAGAATATATATATATATATACACATATATGCGTTCCTATTGAGAACGAGTTTAACTAAATTTGATTCGAGGATAAAAGATAAATTCCGCTGGAAGTTTGGCCTGCCCTCGTTCATTAACAGACTCGTCGAGCTGGTCGTGGTACTCGTGGTTGGATACGTAAACGCGAACAATGTCCGACGACGGACAATAAACGGGCTGTGCAATTTCAGGAACCATTCTAACGGACGGGGCTATAATCGGCATACCGGCACCACAGCCAATGGAACTTCATTATTCATTTGCAAAGTTCAGTTATGCCGATGATACGTATCCATGACAGCTATACCGCCCACAGTGGCTAAATATAAACAGGCGGGGTGCCAGCAAGTTCCATTCACATTCACATCCACACACGAGGCGACTCTCGCTCTCGCCGGTTCAGTAAGTGAGCATAAGAATATGAGGAGCCCCGTTCTGAATATGCATCCGCGCATTGACGCCAACTGCACCGCCTAAACTTAGCCGCGCAATTACCGAAACATACCTACCCCCATAATCGCTCTTCTGCCGGTTATCTCTGCCACCGGTTCTCCCGATCGACAAACACACGTTCGCGTATCGCGGATTCGTTTGCATACCCGGATTCGTTTGCATAATCGATGCTTCCGACGAGAAGAGAGAGATCCTTCCAAAGATTCGAGTTTTGATTTTCGAATAGAATAGAAAATGTTGGACGAAAAATTTTTTTGATTTGGATCGACAATTTTCAACAAGTCTTTTTTGCTCGATTTACTTGATTGGCCGATGTTTCTTGAAACTTGATAGCAAGAGAACGAATTCGTTTAATTTTGCGCAAGTTTGAAGGATGGGTTAAAAGTTAAGAAGGTTGATGGATACGTTCCAGAGAATTTGAATCAATTTAATATTTCTTCTTAAATGGAATCGAGAGAAGAAAACTTGACACGATTCGTTTAAAAATTTGTCGGACGGGAGATAAAAGTTCGATGAGGGGGAGGAGGGGAATACGCGTGGTCGTATGGCGGTCGCGGTTTGGTCTTTCGTCGCGGCCGCGGCCGGCCGGTAACGAAAGACGAAGGCTAAAGGCCACGAAATTTGAATCTAGATTTAGAATCGGAGCCACTGGAGTGCAAGGGGACATGCACAGCAGGGATGACGTAGATCCACCGGAAGCGGTTCATACTTCACGTGCGTTATAAAGACTGTCACTGTGGCACTGTCTAAAATTACGACGGGCCAGCCAACACAGTGGCTTGAATACAAGCCTACCGAAAGCTGGATTGAAGGTACAATGTCCGCCGGCCGA
>NW_006263451.1:253711-269450 GCF_000469605.1 Apis dorsata
ATACCGATATTATTTTATTTCCTTCTTATTTCCTTCAACTCTATTTATCCTCTTTGAGAAGGGAAAAACGACTAAATTCGAATGCGTAATAATATACCACCTGTGATTTGCAATATCGCGTTACAAAAATTTTTTCCTTTTTGAATAAATTTTCCGTTCGAATAACTTTCCATCCCCAAACTCGAATTTTCCATCGCTATTACAACATCTTTATGATATTAAACACTATGTACAATATATTCGGATGCGTAAAAATATTCATACTACTAAAAATATTTTCATAAATTAGACAATATGCTCGTAATATTTTTTCATTAACCTTTGAAAGATGAATACCAAACAAGTACGAATTTTCCATCGCATTATATCCCTTAATATCGATTTTCACAAGAATTTTCATAACGTATAGTTTACGCGAGTATCCATCTATCGTTCTATTCGAGTTTACATCGCGATAGACGGTGTTGGTGCATGCATGCTTTGAAAAAAAAAAAAGAAGAAAAAAAAAAAACGTCCCCCGGAATCGATCGAACGCGCGGAAAACGAAACTCGAACGAAACGCGCGGATTCCCTCGTGAAATATGCAGCGCGAAACAAACGTGCGCCAACAGAGAGAAAGAAGAGGCGGCGACAAAGAGGAGCCGTTGGCCTGCACTCTTAATGGAATTTTAAAAGAGCGAAGCCAGAATTCGACGACACGCAGGGGTGGCCTGGGGGAGATACATAAATTATGGACCGCTTTGAACGGGATTCGCCCGCTGCTTCACCCGTTGCCGGCCCGCGCCTCTGCAATGAAACTTGTGAATGCGGAATCTAGGGCAACCGGAAGCGGTATTTTCGTGGCCGGGGCTTTTCCACCCGTGGAACAGGAGAGCCGCGGATCGTCGCTGCGTTATTGCCAGGAAGGTCCATCCGGGGCATCGAGCACCCCTGATGAATTCCTCGCCGAGGGAAAATTGTGAAAAGCCCGGAGTCTTCGACGCGGCTTCGTTGATCTCGATGATGCTCCTTGCATTTCCGCCTCGTTCCCTTTCTGTGAATTTTATCTTGCTTTTAAGAGAAGTTTACTTCGATTCACCTTCGGTTGGAATTATTCAATTGAGATTGTCGTGTAGAATTGCATTTGTAATTTCTTCTTTCTTTTTTTTTTTTCTTCTTTTTTGCGTAATTGAGTAAAGAATTTAATCTCCATTGAATGTATTTATATATCAGACGAATTATGAATTTAATACAATTTCAAGTGGAATTTCAAAAAATTTTCTAGACGACGAGCAAAATGTATCCACGCAAGATGCACGCACGCTATTATACAATACAATAGATTGATCACGAAGGATTAATTTCCCAAACCCCAAACGTCCCTCCGTCCTTTGACGGAACAACATCCAACGGACAAAGAATTTAGTTTAAACCAGAATCGCAGAAACGCAAACGCGTCGCTCCGTCGACTACAAACGTCGAGTCTTCTTGGGTTCCAAGAAACGCGGTAGAGAGCACGCGTCAGAGGCTATACGTTTGGTATCGACATCGCGGAATCCATAATCATAGATCACAGAGAGCGTGGAGGCGCACACACGTAGAAGGCCCCCGTGTAGGCCAGCGTTGGCCGATACGCTGCAACCAAAGATATTTTCGGGCGACTTTATTGGCCGATGTTTATTATCTATTCCGCCGCCTCTAATCCTTTTGATATTCCCCATCGGCGGATAAACAAATTGCGCCGATCACTACGAGGCGTGCTGCGAAACCTTCCCGGGGTCAGCTTCTCGAAACCGGATAATATCAATAATTTTCCCTTTGCACAACTGTATCGACTACAATATTGCACCGAGCGTACCACGAGCCGTACCCGTCTTTCACACTGGTGCAGTACGCGTTATACACGAGCGGCTTTCAACCAACCGTGTCTACAAAGACGACTTTGTCTCGTTTTCATCTGGCGCGTCGCCGCCACTGACCGATTGTGGTCGTGTATCTGGAGAACAAGCGAATCTTTCGGATGGATTAGATATGGATACAATGTGGTAACAGTTGAATAAAGTGTGTAACGGTACCCGAGAGTGTCTGCTCTCTATAGTATAATTTTTCTTTAACTTTCTTTTCATCAAAAATTTTATTTATCTAGCGAATTTTTCTTAAATTTGTAATAACTAATATTTATGCATTTCTGCAAAAATCTATAAAAAAATTTAGAGATGGAATATAAGATAATTGAAGAATAAAATCGCTCTTTTTCTTATATAATCGTCTTTATACAAAATTTGATAAATATTTGATATATAATATCTAAATTTTTGTATAGAATTATTGTAGATAAATAATTTTTAAATTTTGTTCTATCGCGAGAGATATTTTTTAATCTATAGATCCATTGTGAATCACGTGTATAGTATTGATTGTCTTTGTGATCTTTTATAATATATCAAATATTGTGAAAAATGATACGTGACTATATAATATGGATCGGTAGTTCATAATTACTAATAGACCTCTGTTTCACTGATTGTATATAGATAATTTATGCAATATGCATATTATATCAATATTTAATCTTGAATTCTCATTTGCACACAAGTAGGATATTGTGAATTTTTTTCAATATAATTCATGAAGTCATTACAAAACGATGTCAAATACATTATATACCTATATTTCATATAGTTGGATAGATTATTTATTAACGCGTTTTTAATTGGTCAAATAAGTAATATGAAGAAATAATAGATATTTAAAGTTATAATAAAAAATGGATTTATGATTGTAATTATATAGAAGTATTATGACTACAAGTTGAATTATTAATACAAGTGAGTGACGTTATTCTGTTATGAGAATCAGTGTGTCATAAATACTTACAGTGAAGTGTATATAAAGTGCTGACAATGAGACTATTTATCTTCAGATAAATATTTGAATTCGAAGGAATCGTAGAATTCTCGTTTCATCGTTTATGTTATTCTTATTGCAATAATTATATTAATATCTTTACAACAATAATGAATATTTATTCCGTTTCGCGAAAAATAAACACGACGATCTCTTTGCAAAACAGTCTCAAAAGGATAGAGCAAATCTTTCTCCAATTTATTCTAAACGAAAACTGAACTCTCTAGTGACGCGGAAACTAAATGAGGCGGCATAGCATGAAATAATATTTACGCTTCCGGAAATGTACGGCGTCTGTACAGCACGAAGCTCATAATTCATCGACAGAATGTATCAATGAATCGTTGAATTTCTTCAAAAAAAAGTACGAATTTTTTTTCATGAAAAATCATATTATTTAAAAGCGAATCGAGTAATATTAACATTATTCGATTTATTTATCAACCAAAATCGAATAAAATATAATATAATATGAAACCAGTTCAACATAGGATTCCTCTTTAACTATAAATTATTTTTGCATCACACAAAAGGGTAATTTAAATATTTTAAAGAACATTGAAAAATGATTCGTCACCGCCACACCATTAAAAAATATGATTAATTAGCATCGTTTTTCAACCGATGTATCACATCACCAATATATTGCACTGAAATTTTACAAAATATAAAAATAAGGATAAAAATCTTCGAAACATCGAAATGATTATCCAAAAGCGATTGAGAAACACTGTCATGGATCAACTTAACAGTTACCATTATCCAACCTCTAACCTAACCTAACCTCACACAAGTTTCTGAAACACAACCTCTCCTCGTAAGAACTCCTTAACCGCGTAACATGGCAAGTACTGTACGACCAGACCACACCGCGTTTGCGAATAGAGTTATCGTGTGTTCAACGTGTACCGCAAACACCGAGTTGGACGTTAACAGCTTCGAGAATACTTTATAAGCGTGCCGGTTTCATCGCCTTAAACCGGCGTACTCCGTTTTATTCCCTGTCCAACGCCACGTTCTCTTATCTTTTACGATTCCCTGTCCACGCGTTCTCCACCTCGTCCACCACGAACTGGCACGAATACCGTTGGTCGACAGGGACAGGGGACCCGTGTTCGAGTGGCGTTCTCGCACTCTCGAAATCGACGTCAACCACGAAACGATGTTTGTCAGCGCGCGCACGGCCACTCGTAAACATTACGCGAAACGTGCATTCAAGTGGAACAATGGGTGACGTCGATGTGAGGTTAGGTAAGCGTTTCTGTTTGATTTTCGATCGTGAAGTGGATTGTTAAACGACGAGATCAATGGAAAAGATTTACAAGTTGTCAATTTTACGTGGAGAGTGTATTTTTCGTTTTGTTACATACGTTTTATCGTGTAACGAATGTTGCGTGCAGGTTAAGCTTGTACCACTTTTTACCATCGAATCTTATTTTTTGAACGTAATTTAATGGACAGTGGCAAAAATTTTGAAACAGTACGGATTGAAAAGATTAACTTGATGTTTTTAATATTCTTCAGGTATTGTCTCATTTTATTTATTTATTTAGATTCGTTATCTTTTAATATGCAAATACGTGTCCATCGACCATGATAGATTGTATTCGGTGGACACAATGTCTAAATAACTTATGATACAATCTCTTTTGTGCCATAATAATACAATAACTTTCGAAGAATACATAGTTATAGGTTTATCACTTTCAAAGATTAATTGTTTTTAGCAATGCTATTATTAACGAACGTTTAATGATACTTTAATATTAAGTGAAATTATACGATAAGTAGTTTACATGTAGAGATGAAAGCATTTAATTTTAATTCGAGAAGCAATAGAAACAAAATATTATTAGGAAAGCTTGTTTGAATATCCCGGCAGACCGGTATACGGTCGAAGATTTTTATGTAAATAAAGTTTCTGTCTACATTAGAGGTAATGAGATTACTTATGCGAAATTGTAGCGCAGTGATAAAATATTGAATATTTCATACATGGTATCCTGCTCGGAATAATTAAATACTCGTCCACTTGGTTATTTCATCCTTGTTGATCAGATGTTCATTCTATTTAAACTTTTAAACTAGCACATACATTTAACACGTAACCACGATAATTTCATCCTTTTTTTTTTTTTCCTTTTTTAAATTGTCGCAAGAGATAATCTTCATAAACATACAAAATTAATACATAATTGCAACTGAAAAGAGAAAAAAAAAAAAAACATTAATTCACACTTCCATTCGTTATTATCAATCTATTTAAAAACTAAAACGAAACCGAAATAGTCCTCGTTTCCTTTATCTTATTCATTTTTTTTTTCACGGATCTTAATCGTTCAATGCTCGTTTGATGCGGAGTTGCATTAACGGCATTAAAGATCGCACGGATGACAGCACGGACATCGAGGAGCGTGTTCCTCTTAACGGTTCAAAGCCGGAGGCGTGTGTCGGCCGAAATAATCCGCAGCGATGACCCGACTGTCAGTAGGATTATTGTCTTCGGCTTCTTATCTCTCGTGCCCTTTCCGCAAGGATCCTCGTACGTTGAAACGTGGCTCCCTTGGGACTGGGGGACGTCGGGTCGCGACTAAACCAACCCCGTCACCTTCAGCTTCGAGCAACTGAGCAGTCCTATCGCTCCTTCCTCCCCTTCCCTGCCACGTCGTTGCCACTTTTTCCTCTCTCCTTTTTTGCTTATCCTCCTCCTCCGTTGATCCCTTTTCTCTCGCTTCTTTCACTTCTCTTTCTCTTTCTTCCTCGTTTTCCACTCTCGTTCCATCTCGCCTCGACAGCGATCCATCTCAGACGCGTATTACCAGAGATACTCTTTTTCGCGCCCAACCCCTTTTCAACGGGCAGCTTTTTTTTCTCTCTCTCTTTCTCTCTCTCGTCTTTGTCTTTATCTCCCCGTCAACGTTTCGCCTCTTCTCGAGAGGATTCCTTCTTTCGTCGATACGCGTTTTCTTCCGCCCGTCAACCCCCCGCTTCGACACCTCGATTGGTTTATGGGAACGTGGCGACGTGGTTCGTTGTCGTCACGGCTATCGTCGCGTGTTCCTTCGTCGCGAGCGTGTCGTCACTTCTGGTTCCTCGATTTGTGAAAAAATATTTACTCGAAATATTTAAACGAGGATGATGGCGCGTGAACTTCTTTTTTTCTCTCTCTGTCTCTCTCTCGCGTTCGGGGATAATGAGTTGAGCTGATGATTTATCGAGAAGGTATTTCGCATATTTTGGGGGATTGTTCACGTATGACTTGGCATCGGTTCGAATTATTATGCTTATAGTTTTATACGCTGTTTCGAGTGATATAGCCAATTGGACGAAAATAATCTTTCGAATCTAAAATAATCATCCAAGGGCATAAAGGAGTATATTTCGCGACACTATTTTGGCTACTTGGTTATTCTTCGTTTGTTGTCTTTCTCGTTCGTTTATCTCGGAGGAGGAGGAGGAGAAGGAGGAGGAGGAGGCACGTTGATATATAGCTTTCGTCTAAATTGTATTTAAAAGTAATGGAAGAACGAAAGGAAAGAAGAAAATGATCCGTGAAATCGCTAATAATTATAGATTGTTGACTTGAACGACGAATTAACCTTGTCACATTCGTACTTGTCATCTCTATCGTAATTCTATCATATCATTGGCCAAAAATTTGTTTGCTACGTTAACAAAGATGAAATATTAGGGGTAAATTGATTTGGTTCCTCTCAAATTTATTCGTTTCATCGAATATTTATTTGAAAAGGAAATACGATATATAACGGAGATTGTTTTGGCTGATCAAATCACGATCTCGATATATAAATAAAATCGCATCGTTTAAAAATTAAAAACCGAATAAAATTCGATCGTCATAATTCGACAGATATTACAACTGCCCAGTTGTATATTACTCCATTTATTCTTTCGTTCCACATTTACCTTCTACCAACGTCGGTTAATAGCATTTGAAAACAGCTGTCCCAGGAACAGAAATCGTTACAGATTGGGTCACTTGTGACGTCGTTCAAAGCCAAGCGTTCTAACGTTAACAAAGACAAAGTAGAGGAAGCCTCTTAAGCCGCGAAGCTTAGAACGAACAGTACTGTTTTAGATTCTACACGTTCCATCCAACTCGATTGTTCCACTCTCGCCTCGTATCGTGTGCGCGCCTCCCCAAATAACAACCACGACCAGCCGGTATCCAGAGATTAATCAGCGAGCCAGTCATGAGTACAACCGTGTCTCCCTGGTACTACTTATTGCAAACGAATCACGCGAGAAAACGTATTCACGCGAGATTATCTCGAAGCGTGTACAAAGTGTTAATATATTCGTGAGACACACTTTTAAGGAATCAATTCTAAGAGGGGGAAAAAACAGAAAAACAAAAATTGATACTTAAAAATATCAATTCGAATATCAATCGACATTTTTATACTTCTACAATTTTTAGTTTCTCGCCTCTAGAATCATCCCTTTCAAGTACATCCCACGAATATATTAACACCCTCCCTTCTCCCCTAAATACGAGTCTGATTCCCGGTAATTTGCTTACAATTAAAACAACGCTGGAAGATGCCGTTTCCTCTCTCGTCTCCGCCGCCTAGAAAGTGATTAATTCCTAACAAGGCGAGGTTTGCACTCGCCACTTGAGCGACCACCGCGGCACACGGCGGGGTTGAGAGGTAGCGCGAAGAGGAAACGGGCGAAGAATGGCGGGAAGAAAGGAGGAAAGGAGGGGAAGGGAAGAAAGGAAGGAAAGAAGGAGCGAGAGGGCCGGTGTAAAAACACTACAATGCGGGCCGCCCACCTAGCCCACCGCGCCGCCGCTTCTTCTCCTCCTCCTGCCGAGGGGAGAGGTACAATAAACAACCCCTTGGGTTCCGCCGACTTTAATTAATTTTATATGTGTTGCGGCCACGCGGCCGCGAGAATGAAGTCACAGGGCACCACCGCCCTCTCTCTCTCTCTCTGTCCCTCCTCCATTATTCTCCACCCCCATCCCATCAACCCCCTCGATATACCGTACAGTCGCTTCTCCGGGTCGCCTTTCTCTCCCTGTAATTCTCCTCCGACGGTGGCTCGAGTGAGCTCTACTCTACGCAGAGGAGAGAGAGAGAGAGGGAGAGAAAGAGAGAGCTCCGGGGAATCGCCACTCGAGGAAGGAGAATAATACTCGGGATGCACGTGCCACGGTTGGACCCCTCCCTCCTCTTCCTCTCCCCTCGTTGGTAAACCGCGATTCTAATTCATCGTTCCGCGACGCTCGCGATTTTCTTTATGCGCCGGCCACTTTTTCCAACTGGAACCTCCCCCCAGAGGGGGTGAATCGTGCGTGGCCAGGCACGATCGTGGGTTATCTATCGTCGCTCCTTCGTCGAGAGAGGAGAGAGAGGCTTGTATACATGAAACGAGGCTAGTTTTTTCCGGATGAAAAGAAATGGAGAAATTAAATTTTGTGTTTTATGTATGATTTTCAATATGGAAATTTAATGAATTTTAATAATACTAATTTTCTTTTGCGCAGATCGATAGAATATTTTATTATTCTTTGCATTTTTTCTCTCTCTCTCTCGAAACATCTTTCTATCTCTACGATTAAATTTTATCCAAGCTTAATTCGTTTTAATCAGTGTACGCGTTGTGTCCATTGGATAAAAAATTCGCGTAAGAGGGAAGTGTTTGAAGAATCGGTACGGAAGGAACGTGGCTACGTTCCATGGACGAAAGGAAATTATGCGTACGGTAGATACGACATGAATGCGACATTGCTTCGAGGGAATGCTCGGATGCCTGGATGCTTCTTCTTTCGACTGATTGAGCCTAGCGATCGGTTAATCGGCCGCGGAGTCTCGCTCCTCCTGCGTTCAATTCTATCGCGCTTCGCGATCTTAATTGATGCGCCAACCGTTCCCTCCGTTTTTTTCTACCTTTTTTTTTCTTTTCCCTCTCTCCCCGCTTTTATTTAAAGCGAGTTCTACGTACGTTGGGTGATCGTTTCTCGATGTTCGAAGTCAAAACGAGGAGAGGATTCACGATTTTAGCAAATCGTGAATCGAAAGATATCGGAATTCTCGTTTATTAATTTTCTGTATCAAAGTTTTTAATTACTATTATTATTAATTAATAAATGGTTGATATAAATTTAAGTTTTATCGATAGTTTGTAACAGTTGACGTAACAGTTCTCAAAGAGAGGATATTTCCCTTGGAGATATCTAATAGTATCGAGTGGTTTATATATAGATATAGAATATAGCGTTCACGGATCGATAGTTTAAATATGATATTCGATTTGAGAATGAGCTAAAGATACAACGTGATAGGACGCATGCCTGAAACGTTTCTTAACATTCTTATTTGCGATATATCATTGACCGTTTGCCTCATAAATCTCGTTGAGTATCAAGTAGTCACTGAGTGACAACAACTGTGAAAGAACAAGGAATTGCTTGGTAAACGACACGTTAGATGGCAGACAGTGATTTAACTTCTCGTTCCCACAATTTATTTCGTGGACAAGTTAATGATAAAAAGAATTTTCTATCCAAAGTATTCGTACAGCAATGTGATAGAGCAAATATTTTTTCCAATCGTTCCAACGAAGAAAGGAATTTAAATCCATAAAAGTGAACGCAATTAAGAAGAAGAAGAATTTCATTTTTACGGCAAATTTCATTTTTTTAATCGATCCATAATCGGTAAAACCTTTCAAAAATCCACCATATCCAAATTTTTGACAGATCCGCATTTGGAAAATGCCACGACTAGAAGACGATCCTAAGAATTTGAATTGAAGAAAGAGTTGAAATCGAGAAAAAATGATGGAAGAAAATCCTCGATGCGCGGATCCCCGATCGGCGGCCTGTTTTTAGATAATTGAAGTGTGTAATTCGAGGAGGTCGAGGTGCAATTAACGAGCGCTATTCCAAAACGAGCACGCGGCAAAAGGCCGCGTTGGTGTTCCCTGGTGCCAGGATGCGAGTTTCAATTCACGCGTATTTCTGGTTTATACCTCGGTTCCCGCGTGTCGTCCCGCGAATCTTTATTTCGGTTCTCACGTTTCGTCCGCGGGAGTGGAGGCGCGTGCGCCGAAATAAATATTGCATATTTCTGTACGGATGCACAGCAGCCTGAACGCGGCTCATATCGGCTTACGATACAAGCCGCGACAAGCGGCTTCCACCCCCAGACACACAATGTGACTCCGAGATTCGGTTAACGAGTTCGAGATGTCGGCCTCGCTCGAATTCTTGCGATAACTGGATCTTCCAATGATTTGTGGATCGTCCAAGATAATCTTAAATGTTGCCCGATTCATCTCCCTTCTTCAAGAAACGTATAATATTTAACCTCGAATTCTAACCTCGATTCTTCCACCTTTATTCGCAAATTTAAATATAATCCTCTCGATCAACTGGGATCGAAATAACAATTTAGATTAAACTATCATTTCCAAAACTACTTTCCGACTTCCATCCTCGTACTCGTCCCAATTATCTTCGCTATCTTCGTCCTTCTCTACTTCCTCTCTCCTCGATCCTCGTCGATTCATAATCAAAGTACGCCCCCAACCGCCATCCCATACGAGCATCCATCCACCCGCGAGGCGGCAGGTAATTTTAGCGTTTCGCCGCATTCGAAAACGAGAGGAGGAGGAGGAGGAGGAGGAAACGGGAGGGAGAAGCAGAGCTCCCGGCCCCGGCCGGAACTGGCCAGCCGGTGTCCTCGCTGTTTAACAAATATTGCCTGATTTGTTAAATTGCCGGCCAACATTCTCGTACACATTCGAGCGATAGGGATGCCGATGGCGTTTAAAACGATTAACGGTGCCACCGTTTCGCCGCGTGGCCGCCTTTCGCGAGCGCGGACGAGAGGGTGGGTGGAGGGGAGGGGGGTGTTTGTTCCTCCGCGAACGACGAGCGGAGGAACGAGGCCGACGAAAAATTTGCTCGACGAGTACATCAAGGGGGCGAGGAAGGAAGCGAGGATTTGGACGCGGGCCGAGTAAAAATCTGACGCCGGCCATTCTCTCTCTCTCTCCCTCTCTCCCTCTCTCCCTTTCTCTCTCTCTCTCTCTCTCTCTTTCTCTGCGCGCGATGGTGTGGCGCGCGTTCGGCTAAAATATTGAAGGAGGAACGTAAATAAAAGAAAAACGGGCGCGGGTCCCGGCGATGGCACACAGGAATGTAGCAGCTGCGGGGCTCATTCACATCCGCGCACACTGGAATTCTTACTACCGCGCCGCGCTCTCGCGGTTTCCCCCGGGGTCGCCGTCCAAGTTACAAGTATAACCGCACTCAATGCCCGCCCAGTACCTACTTCCATTTCATTCTAGAACGTTTGCAAACGTTGTAGTTTGTACAGGGTGTTTCCAATCCGGAGGTCTAGCGTTTGGAACACACAGTCGTACAGTAATTAGTAGTAATTAGGGGAGGGATAAAGGGGGATAGGGGAAGATAGAGGGGTTGGGATACGAGTGGATTCGTTGATAGGCGAGAAAGGTATTATGCAGTGACTACATACAGGGTGTTTCTAATCTAAGACTGTCTGCAGAAGAAATGGCACTGCACAAGTCGATATGTCTGTTACGATTTGTTAAAGTTATTGAAAAAAGTATATTATATAAGTGTTTAATATAGATATCGATAATATAATTACGTGAAACGCGAACAACGTGATAATATATCGATGCGGGAGGAAATGAGTTTTATTAATTGAAACTATAAAAAGAAGAAATATAATTAATCAAGCAATGTAGCAGATTAGCTTATCACGCTTATAAATTTCAACGTTGTATTTATACAACTTTCCACTTGTCTACACACTTTCTTCCCACTCTGCTGCTACTATTTATTTATAGAAAATTTTTCCTAAGAATCCGTACGGGAATAGATAAATTCATTTAATCCTTTCCATAAATGAATTTTAATAAGAAAAAAATCTACATCGTAGATATATATATATAATAATAGCACGTAAGTGATAGCTCTCGATTTATTATTTAAAATTCCTCTAATTATGCTTGACAATATTAAAAGCCATTTGCAGCATTCTCTCGATACAATTTCAAATCTCATCGTTTATCCAAATTTCACTTGGAATATCTTCCTTTTTGCCCCGATCAATAATAATTCCGTGGGGCCGAAAATATTTTATCGGCGGAGATAAGAGGGCTGGTTTAGCAACTAAGTGATATTTAACCGGGAACGTTAACGACCCGTGTTGTCCGCGCACAACCTCACATAAATATTACAATTATCACTTCCTAAATAAGCCACGCCTTATCGATTCCACGGCCGATTACTTTAATCGCATCCGCGTTAACCTTGCAACCGGCCGCGATATATTATATCCCGTGGCAACGAACGTATGAAATGTCTGCTCGCGGATCTTGTAAGGCCGAACAACGCGAATAAAGGTATCCGTACTATGCGTCGATGGTGATTTTTCTTTCCTCCCAAACCTATAAATTCAACTCGGATTTCTCTGTTCGCGCTGGAACAACCGGCATTAATTAACAAACAGGATCCGATTTTTTTTTTTTTTTTTTGCAAAACGGATCGCTTCGTTTCCTCCTCCAAGGATAGTATTAAACGCGAAGTGTTGGAATAACGAGTTATTTATTAATTTTTTTTTCTTTTTTTTTTTTTTTTTCTGCAAAACGGATCGCTTCGTTTCCTCCTCCAAGGATAGTATTAAACGCGAAGTGTTGGAATAACGAGTTATTTATTAATTTTTTTTTCTTTTTTTTTTTTTTTTTCTGCAAAACGGATCGCTTCGTTTCCTCCTCCAAGGATAGTATTAAACGCGAAGTGTTGGAATAACGAGTTATTTATTAATTTTTTTTTCTTTTTTTTTTTTTTTTTCTGCAAAACGGATCGCTTCGTTTCCTCCTCCAAGGATAGTATTAAACGCGAAGTGTTTGAATAACGATTTTTTTTTTAATTTTTTTTTTTTTTTTTTGCAAAACGGATCGCTTCGTTTCCTCCTCCAAGGATATTATTAAACGCGAAGTGTTGGAATAACGAGTTATTTATTAATTTTTTTTTCTTTTTTTTTTTTTCTTCGAGAAGAATTCGAGAGGTTTCTTTTTCCACGTTTATGGAAAAGAGAGTGGAGGATATTTCCGAGAATTGCTTGAGAGAACTAGGCGTGGGTGTTGGCCATCTTGGAAATTTAGGTTTAGAAAGTAGGCTTAGAAATCTCGCGTAAGTATAGAACTCGAAACTATTCGTAAGTTTTTAACCATTGAAGCGGAAAACAAATTTTTAATTTGTTGTTGTAGCCGCGAAAATTTTATTCCGTGTGACGTAAATTTTTAATATTACGCGTGGTAAATATTTAGAGAATTTATATTTTTACGCGAATCATTACATTGAATTTAATAAGAAATAATTAAAGAATGAAGAAGAATTATATATATAATTACGTAATACGAAGAGAGAAAATTTGCGAATCTCGTTCGCAGAGTATCAATGTGTTAATTAAAAGCACGCATAAATTACGTTTGTATGAATATACATGCGAGGTTCTTAAGGGCAGGAACAGTGAGCGACGAGTGAGGATCTAAAGAGAGAGTTTTAGATAGAGAATTTCTAGGATCTAAAGAGAGCATTAGCAAATGGATCTGTTTTATTATTAGCCTATTTATCATTTGCGTTATGCTACATATAATCCCCCCTCCCCTCTCCAAACTCTTTCAGCCTCGTCATACCAGAGATTATATCTTTAAAATATCTTTCGCGCGATTCTTCCTCCCAGAGTGGAACGTTGTTCATCACATACAGAGAAGAACAATCATTTGCACAAAAAAAAAAAGAAACGTGAGACGAATATCGATTGATAAAATAGAAAAACAGATAAAATCATTAATCTTTACGAATTAAACATACAACTTGCATGAAATAATACTAACTTTCGCTCGATATAATTAACAATTTAGAAACTCCATCACTTTCTACTCCATCACAAAAGTAAAGATATGAAAACGTGAAATTTGAAAAGAAAAAAGAAAAAATCCGCGGATCGTTTCGATTGGAAAAATTACAATCGTGATATCTCGTAAAGGTTCGTTTCCATTGCACAACAGACGATCATCCCAGGTTCCGCTATCATCGTTCTTGGTAGCCTCGCGGAGTACACGGCGCGTGTAGTACGTTACATCAGCCTCCGCTCGAATATCCCTTTGGAGAAGTGGTATCTGGCCGTGGTGGGTCATAATGCAATCAGAATATCCCCCGTGGTAAGAAAGAGGAGGAGGAAGAGGAGGAGGAGGAGAAGGAGGAGGAGAGGAAGAAGAAGAAGAAGAAAAAGAAGAAGAAGATTAGAGGGCACCACTCACGGCATGCTATTTACTTTGAACTATTCTCGGCACCGCGGCCGAAACACGCATTATCCGTCGCCGCCGCCACGACGACGGTGTACTTGCGGCTAGCAGGCCGCATCATCCAAGGAAACCGACCGATATCCTCGATAAACGATGCCCAGACACGAAAATATCCGGCGTGCAACGGTCCCATTCACTCGGAAAGAGGAAGAGGCCGCATTACACTCTGCAACGGTTTCGTCTTGATCAAAGGGGTTGGCGCGGCGAGCCAACTCCTCGTCAAATTTGGGAAATTTTCGTTTCAAGGTCGCTCTACGAGATCGAGAAGGAATATTTTTGTTTAATATTATTTTTTGAACTTAAGAAAGATCGGAGAATTAAACTCTCAAATTCATATAGACGTATTAATTTTTTGGAAATCGAGCAATTTCTAAAAACCGAAGTTTTCCAAGAAGGTCTTATACTGTCTTTTCGATCGTAAGGATGCTAATTTTAGAATTCACTGATCTACTAAATCGGAATCGTATCGAGACTTTTCGCAACAAGGACGGAAAATTATCAAGCCTGAAACTGAATCCGAGAATCCCGGTTACCAGACGAGCCAGGCCACCTGCTGTTAAAAAAAAAAAAAAATAACGAAAACGGGGGGAAAAAAAACGAGCGTCGAAGAGGAAGAAAAAGCTGAATGAACGAACGCGGTTGGATATAATACAATGGAGCACTGTTGTGCTCGGGACTCTCGGTGGTTGAAACAATGCCGGCTGCCGGATTCAGTTAACAATCCGTGTCGCGAGTATGGGGACGCGCTAGATAAGACTGTCGAGACGGTGCAGAGGCTCGTAATATTCCCTTCGAGAACCTTTTTCCTTTCAATCGGATGGAGAGAAAGAAAGAAAGAAAGGAAGGAAAGAAAAGAAAACGCAGAAGAAAAGTTGGTTCACCGAGGGAGAAAGAGGAATAATGGAAATGGCGTGGTAATGGCGCAAGCACGGATACATTGTACCAGATTTTCACGAACTCTTCGTTCCATTATTTCGCGAGGAGCGGATACAACGATTATTTCTCTCTTTTCTTTCTTCCTTTTTTTTTTTTTTTTTTGGAAGAGAAGGGTGAAGAGGAAAGGAGAAAGAGGAAGAAGGAGAGGAGAGAAGAGGGAAAAGCGTGGAAAATTTTATAATTGACGACAAAGCTCTTCGACGAACCTCTCTTCATCTCCTCTTTTCTTTTTTTTTTTTCACCTCGCATACGATGTTGTTTAATAGTTTGTTTATCACGATAGAGTCGATAATTAAGAGCGTGACAGACGAAACATACTTTTCCTGGGAAAAATTATAAAATCCTTGGGCCCGTGCTCGTTTCGTTTCGTTTCGTCTCGTCTCGTTGAATGGTCGGGTGCGAGAAGGAGAAGCGCGCGGAGTATCGTGCGTGAATAATACTCGTAATTGGAAGCACGTGTAATTTAGCTTAAAGGCCGTGTTATTATTTTTGACGCGTATTCGAATGCTAACGATCTAAGGAGTCACTTGGAAGAATGTGC
>NW_006263451.1:269472-271053 GCF_000469605.1 Apis dorsata
ACCCGTCGAAATTAACAGCCTCGCCCGCGGCTTAATACGGTGTATCAAAGAATTCATTACCACCNCGGTACGCGATCCTGATCAAAAAGATGCGTCTGACAGTTGGTATTCCCTCGAGAGAATTTTTATTCGTGAATTTTAACGGGCGATCGAGTTTCATAATCGACCATCTGATAATTTCTTGTTTTCTTTTGATCGATTCGCTGCATAACGTATATTGTTATTATCACTTTTGTAATTATATTCTCGACGAGTACGTGATAAAATTGAAAACCGATTAATATTCTTCCGATTAAAATATCGATCGTATTATTATTCTTTAATTCTAGAAAGATCAATCCATTGCTCTCCATGTTCTCTCATTGTTCTCTCCAACGAGAAATAATTCGGTAAAGAGAGAGAAAGAAAGAGGCTCCCTGGCGAGAAGGGATAAAGGATTGTCCGTTAACGAGACAACAAAAAATTATTATCGGATGATTCCGCGGCGTAGAGAGGAGGAAATAAAGAAGGGAAGAAAGTACGCGAGAGAGTACAATGGCGGAACGATCGCCTTTGAGTTGAGGCCTGGGTGCACATAGGAATGTAATTAAAATACCGCGCGGTGCAAGACTATGCCTCTCTCTCATCGAGGTCGGAACAATGGGCTACAATGTTAATGAGGAAAATAATTATATGAGAGTTCATTTTCTTCCTCCAGAAAATCGGATGCGGTGGTTGAAGGAGGAAGCTGGCCGCCCCCCGCGCCTTCCTTCGACGGAAGGAAGAGTACCAAGTAGAAAGGGGTCCGTAATGCGAGCGCCAAGTGGTCCAGACGGCGTCGTCGTGCATGCACTACCGGCGACGCCTTCACCCTTAACACAAGCGGAACCTCCACCTTCCTCCACGCGTTAAGACGTCCGTTCGACATAAGTGTTTTGTAATTAACGCTGTACGTAACGGGCGATACTGCCCCGCCGGAAACGTCCTCCTCCTACCTCGCGATTAGGAGCACTCGTACATATATACGCGAGTGTATATAAACGCGTGTCAAAGGGAAACGAGAAACTCCATCGAGCATCCGGAATATAATATTATTTTTTCGATGGATCTTCTAGAAGAAAATTAACTCGATTCTCCCATTTATATAACAATCTTTAAAGATAATAAGAATATCTATTATTCGAATTTATAAATATCAAGAGGAAATCCATTACGCATAATCAGATCTTCTAAAAATTTTCTTTACGACGAATCATCGATGAGAACAAAATAAAATTAACCTTTCGATTTCGATTTCCACAAACTCCAGAAACGGGGCAACCCCCGTTGCGGGAAACCCCGTAAGCCTCTACTTTCTCCACTCCACACGGAACAAGTACCCGATCACTATATATCATCTATTACCGCGTTCAGAAAGGGAGGGCTAATGAAATAAATCTACGTGACCGGGCATCAATTGCAACGTCGGCGTTTGCGTGAGCCGAAAGCCGAAATCGCCACTTCCGCTCCCGGACCACGGAAGCGACACGGCGCGCGTGCACAGGCCCCTCCTCCCCCCGCCATCGCGTATCGGCGAGGCATCCAGGCCGGAGAATGAACGGG
>NW_006263451.1:271270-272646 GCF_000469605.1 Apis dorsata
CAGAAGTAATTCGATCGAGGCTTTTGAATAGGGAACGATGACGGGAATTCGAGCGCTCGATGCTCGCCAGATTTCGCCCCGGCCAATACACGCACGCACGCACGCACGCGTGTGTATGTGTACATATATCGGTTTCAATATTCGCGGCCGATATATTGGGTTTCGTAATGTTCGAAATTGACTCGGTACATTTTACAAGTGATACCCTCCCCCCCTGGGGAGGGGGGCGGCCCACGTAGCGGATCAATACGTACACCGTTTTTCAAGCAGTGACTCTATTTCATGGGGGTAGCCACCCGCCTCCTCCCCCGATATCGCCCCGATTAAAACGCGTCGGGCACAGGTCGTTCCCGGTGTTCGTTCGACCATCTACCAGTGTTTGCGTACGCGAGTGTTATTTAGAGAAGAGGAGGAGGGGGAGGGATGTTGGAATGTGGCTACTTGTGTGTTCGATTAAAACAAGGAGAGGAAATCTCGACGAGAGAATTCTTTTCTTTCTTCGTGTTTTTGTTTTGCTATTACGAATGATCTTCTAAAACTTTTGGGATTGAATGGAGAGGGTTTGGTTTTGTTTCTATATTGAATATTATAACTTTGGATCTTCTTTGGGTATCTTTTATTGTGCATTTGTTATCGACTTGTTTGAAGTTTTTTTAGCGGTCAGGATAAAATTATAAGGAATTTCGAGCAGGTAATAGTAAATTGAAACGCTGGTTGGAAATAATAATTAATGTATGTTTATGTAAGAAATTAGCCTGTTATTCGGATTGGTGAGCTTTAACTCGCACAGCTTAGTTACCTTCCGAAACTTGATCATTTATTTAACGGGAAATCCTCCGGTTTTAACGCGTCGTTACATTTCTATTATAAATATATTATACCGTGTTTACACTTGCAAAGACTAAACTAACTCGGTGTAACTATATATATATATATATATATTAATGCCAAACGGAATCGCTAATTAAAAGACGATACGTTTAATTTAAAATTAAAATGTGTATAACGCAGGAATTTCTCGAACGTCTTCTCGAACAAATCGAGACTCGTCTTCTCGAATCGATCGTCGAGGAAAATTAAAAGAAATTCCATTTTTTGGAATTGACGGAAAGAAACGATCGAACAAGGATGACGGATCGAAAGTCAGCCAAGTACGGTCATACGTTCGAACGTTCGAATTCTCGGTTTCCGGAAAGAGGGAAAGGGGGGAGAGGGAAGCAAACAGAAACGCTGAAACGCAGACAGGATAAAACGACGGGGACAGGGCGGGGGAGGAAAAGGCAGGGGATAAAAACATGGAAGAGAATCGTGGAGAGAAGCGGCGTGGTGCGGTGATATAACGAAACGAAGAGTCGGTCGAAACAGAGAGACATCCG
>NW_006263451.1:272846-275795 GCF_000469605.1 Apis dorsata
ACGGCACAGTGCAGAGCAGAGCGGAGCGGAGCGGAGCCGAGCGGAGCGGTTTGCTCGTCTCTCGCGGCAGGTAACGCGCAAACTCACGCATCGTTGCCTCGCGATCAAACGGCAAACACCGTCGGGTTGCCGCTCCACTGCGATAATTCTTTGATCGCTCGAAAAGATACACGTCGAGTCGAGCACACGACAGCCAACCCTCTCTGTCAACCAACCCGTTTCCCTCTTCTTTCCATGAGAAAGAGAGAGAGAGAGAGGAGCGTCCCTATCTGGAAGAGAGAGGCTTGGTGAATCGGATAAGCGCGGGAAAAAAGAGCGCTCTGGAAGGGAGGAGGGGGGACTGCATACTGGGAGAGAAAAAAAATGAACGGGTACGTTCATTTAACCCCCGTTTAGACGGCGTGCCGCACGCGACGAATTCAAGATACGAAATCACGCGATGACGTGCGCTTCGCTTGCCTCTCGAAGAGACACGAATGCCATTTCGTTTCCGGGAAACGAATGTTTTACGCGCCTCTGTTTTTTTTTTTTTTTTTTTTTTCCTCTTTTCCTATCGTCTTAAGATTCTTTTCGATTCTTACGTTACGAGGTTCGATGAAAAAGTTATCGTTCAATCGCGAAGATAAAATTGTAAAAAAATTTCCTTTTTTACAATTTTTCCCCTTCATCCTTGTGAAAAAAACTATTATAAACAGCGCGAAACGCGCTGTTCCATCTACTCGAATCGAACCCCCCTTCATCGATTCAATTGCACTACAAAAATTATACCCACGTGCACGCGTCAAACGTAATCCACGCGTATTGGAAAGTGCACGGCGTCAAAGAGCCCAGAGTGCGCGTCCCATTCACCGTTAAAACAATGGGAAAATCCGAAAACAAAGGAAATATCAAGATAGCGGAGCTTTCTGTTCGGTTCCGCGCAACCGATAGATAGGTATATATCGATGATAAAGGACGAGACGACGAATCACCATATTGGCGGAGAACAAAAAACGCGCCACCCCCAGAGAGAGAGAGGGAGGGAGGGAGGCGGTTTTGTTCGATATTACCAGGACAGTGGTGTAGGATACCCTGTGAGATACCTGGCATATGTATAGGTATGGTAGGGATAGAGCATTTTTGCGCGGCTGACCAACGAACGTCCCGCGAACGTTGTATTGTCGGTCGATACGGATTTCACGAGCGGCGGCATTTTCCAGAGAGAGAGAGAGCGAGAGAGAGCGAGAGAGAGAGAGAGAAGCGGAAACGCGCGGATACGTTTGATACAATATATAAGCGGTCGGAACAGTGGCGGGGTCCGGGGATCACAAAGTAGCATTCTATTGACAGAGAGCTCGACGCTCTCCGGTCCGCCGGTGATTATACTTGGTGATCATATCGCTCGTATATTGACAAACAGCGATACAAACACCCATATACACAAAGACAGAGGCGGATAGATGGACAGAGAGAGAGAGAGAGAGAGAGAGAATAGAGTAGAAAGGGAAACCGGAGGAAAGGAAGGAGGGGGAGAGATGGAGAATCATCCCCATCCCCGGACGCCTCTGTCCCCTCTGTTTCACCCTGTGTCCTCGTTCCTCCGCGCGTCTACGCGTTTCCTCTCCCTTTCCAACCTATCCCGACATAGCCGTCCTTCTTCCCCCTCTCCCTCCCCCCTCGATCGTCATCCCCCACGGGTGTATGCGCCGCTGCAAACCTCCCGTCGGCGGCCACAGGGAGTGGTGGCCGTTCCCGTGGACGCTTCTCGTGCACCGGTGCACACAGACCGCCCACCGGCGACCCACAATACGCCGCTAATTCCCATAAAGCGCCGACCGATACGCAAATGGACAAACGTATGGACATACGCACAAGCGCCCCTGGCCTCTCTCGTTGACCGGCCAAACACCGCACGCCATACACACCCCTCTCTCTCCCTCACCCCCTCTTGTTCCACGATTCTAACCCGGCATTCGCAGCTTGTATATCGAGCTTCTCTCTCTCTCTCTCTCTCTCTCTCTCTCTGTCCGTACGTACGTGTGTATCTCGCTCGTTTGTTTTCCCGTTCTCGTTCATGATTCCCGCCCGTCTTTGTAGATTACGCTAGCGTGTAATAACGGAACGGTCGCGCGGAAATGCGCCGTGATGTCGGACCGTTTCCAGCTTTTCTTTGGTTACTTGAGACTCCTAGGGGATTGGGTTTCATTTTTTTTTTTTTGTTTTTTTTTTGTTTTTGTTTCTTGGAACACGATGATGGGTGAAAGAGGGTGTAATTGGAATAAATAATAGAGGGGTGATTATTTTTTTTTTTGTAGAAAGGTTTTCGTTCGCTGTGTCTGCGATGATTTCCTTTTTTTTTTTTTTTTTGGATTAGGAATTGGTGGTGGAAGGGTAAAGGCGAAATTTATGATGGATATCAAATGGGGTTTTTTTCTTTTTTTTTTTTAGTTATCGGATGAATATTCTAGTTAATTCATTCAAGATTATTCGATTCAACGACTATCGTGTATTAATCGTATTTATTCCCCGACTAAGTGCTCAACTTTTCGAAATAACGAGAATAGCCTATGCGAATGCTTCGCACAAATTACACATCGACGGTTTTCGAAGCGGTTTATCCTTTTTTTTTTTTTTTAATTTCTATGAATTTTTATAATAAAATTATTCAAAATTGAATCGCATTTCGTTAAAAATGATAAATGGAATAATTTAATGGCTCGAGATATTAAAGATTAAAATACTAATACTTATATTCACGCGCAAAACATCGAATCAAATTTTACCAAAAATTATCAAAATATTCTTATAAACGCGATTCAAACGGACAAGCAAAATTACGAATTCTTCTTATTCTATATCAAAATGACAATCAAGCGATGTTAATTTCTACAAAACAAAAAGAAAATTTCTATTGCACGTGTCATATTTTTTTGTAAAAAAAAAAAAAAAAGAGAGAAAAAAAATGGCAGG
>NW_006263451.1:275970-280923 GCF_000469605.1 Apis dorsata
TTTACGAGTTTGAAGAATTCAATTTTAACCGCTGATGGTGCCAGACAGAACGTTCGGATGGCACTGCAGAAATTTCACGCTCACCTGCCGCAATTTCGTGGAGAGTCATCAAATATCGGTATACGAGGAAGGTCGTACGTGTCCGACCGGATCTTCTTTTGTAAGAAGATAGGTCGCGAGATTGTTGAATGAGAACACCTATGAATGAATCTGAATCGCGTCATTTCAAGTATCCTTATCGAGGATATGTTCTGAAGGAACGTCACAACTTTGTTTCTATCCTTAAAGATTCGAATTCTACCTTTCCTTCAGAAAGAGGATATTTATGACGCTAGAGAATTACCAAAAATTCGATGCGTTGATCCATATATACACCATACGTATGAAAATAGATTAGATTGGGTATATACGTATATAATTATGTTTCTATTCCAATAAAAGTTACTGTTTGTTTTGTTAAGAGCATCTGCGTGTCTTCAATGATTGAAAACGCGTAAGATCTGAAACTTGTCGATTTGACGGCAGGTTTGGTAGTTCTAGTGGTCTTAACAGGTTCGCCGGGAACGATAAGAATCTGCACTGGTTTGTACTTTTTGGTTAGGTGTATGATAACGACTCGAACGTGAGATGTAAATTAATTCTAGAATACTATAATGGGATACTATATTTCTCGGTATTTTTTTTTTAAACTTACCGTTTCTGAGAAATATAGTTTTCGTTGGTAATAAAAGGGATTATTGGTATTTCGAATTTTATACATTGAAACGTAGACAGAGTAGTTTTATTGAAATTATTGAAATTATTGCACGGAGAGAATAATTATCTTCGATTCGCAGTTTCTTTTTTTCTTTTTTTTATCTAAAACTATTTACAAGAAAATAACGTTTAAAGATAAAAATAACAAACTCGTTTTAATATAAAGATTAGATATCCAATATATGTAATAACAGTCTAATACATTTTTATACGATATTATTAGATAGATCCTTCATTGATAAATATATATATTTATGTCATTCGAGTCTTCATTCGCGTTACTTATCATTCATTTATTCATAATCGATTTGTAAATCCGTGTATATTAAAAGATCGAGAGAAAATGTGATAAAAATTTAATCATCCACTATAATATATCAATCGACCAATGTATCCTTGCCCACGTAATTACTTCAATTTCGAATCCACACGAAGAATACTAAAATACCATTGAAAACCTTATAAAAACCTCAATAGAAAGTAGTCGATACCGTTCCTATCGCGTAAATATAAATTCTATCTGAATACAATACAATCCTCCTATCCCTTCGACTCCCCCGATCACACCCTCTCTCCCACCTCTCCTCCCATCCCATGAAAACTTAAACGTGCATAAATGCACCACATCTTTGTTCCAATCCATACGCGCATATACATATATATAAAGGGTCGCGCGCGTCACTTGGGCGAGCGAGTCGTAGGGGTTGTAAATAAAAGAGTAGCGATCGTCGGGAGCGGTGCACCTTGTCCGCACGCCCGAGCCACTGGGCGTGACAATATGCTCCTGCACAGGTGTACGGGCAAAGGTAGGTCCGCGGAGGCGCCTCCGGGAAGAGGAACGAGAAGTGCTCTCGCCGCCCACGCTCCGATCGCTCCGTTCTCCCCGAACGAGAGAGAGAAAGAGAGTGAGAGTGAGAGCGCAGGCTTGTCCAAGAAGAAGCGAGACACGGCATTCTTAACGCGAAGGGGAAGGGAAGGGCGAGGAAGGAAAGAGAAGAAAAGGAAGAGGAGACCTCCTGTGGAAAGGAGTCGAGGAGGATACATAGAGAGAGAGAGAGAGAGAGAATACAGGCGTGTGCAGGTTGAGAGAGAAGGAAGAGAAAGGTCGAAAGGTGTAGCCGTTGGGAAGGTGGTGTGCGCTTTCGAGTACCTACGTGGCCGCACACCTGTGCTGCCAATGCAGCATGGCACAGGAGAGTCGCATAACAGGTGGAAAAGGTAAGAGAGAGAGAGAGAGAGAAGGAGAGGGAGGGAGGAAGAGAGAGAGAGCGAGGGGAAGAGAGAGCAAGAGAGGGGAACAGAGGAGAGGGAGATCCCCACTCGACCCCGAGTCTGCCAACTCGAACATTACTATACGCCCTCCGGGATCCGAGAGGAGGAGAACGCTCAGACTACCGCCTTCCTCCTACGTTCTCTCTCTCTCTCTTCTACGTCCGTCTCTCTCTCTCTCTCTTTCTCTCTCTCCTTGGCATCTCATTCTTTCCTACCACCGTGCACTCGTTTCGTGCCATCTCGGTCCCCTCCCCCTGTTTTCGACCCGCCACCCAACTCCACGACCCACCAACACCAACCTCCTCTCCTCTCCTCTCCTCTCCTCTCTTCCACCTTTCCTTCACGGTCGCACTTCCGTTTTAACGTCGGCCAACTCTCGAGGCGGGCGGCTGCCTGCGCAAACGCCGCCGACAAACGCGTTTTCACTCGGTGCCGATGAAATGGCCGACGAGAAAACGTTCTCCACCCTTGCGAAGAGCGCCGCGACACAACGCCGAGCGGAGGAATCAGAACGAGCGGGGCGACGCCGCCACTGCGACGCGCGGTTTCCGGCCATCAAGGATCCTCGATGCCTCTTCCTCTTCGTCTCATCGAGCTTCTTTTCATAATTCTGTCGTTCGATCGAGAGAAACGGGAGAAATTTGCTCGAGGGACAGACTTTTAGCGACGCTTGTTTAGAGAAAAAAACAAGAAGAAAAGAAAAAGTTGGATAATGATGGGATGCTAATCGTTAATTATACGTTCGCGTTATAATTACTCTTCCTTTCCTTTTTTCCCTTTACCAAACACCGGAAAGCGGCGGGGAGACGCGAGAGAAATCTACGTCCAAAGCAGCGCGGATATCAACAGAGATCATCGCGTTAAATCGATTTAAGAATCGATTCCGTTGATTACACGGCCGAGAAGAAAATCAACCAAAAACCAGAAGAAGAAGAATAATAAAAACTGGGAAGGGAGATCCAATCTGCTCGCGATCGATTCACCGGATGGGCGTCATTAACGTCATCAACGAGTAACGAAGAAGCCTTATCATCTCCTCTCCCCTTCCACCCCCCTCCCCCAGGCCGCAACCGTCAATTGAAAATCTATCATCGACCCCCGGTGTCACTGCCCATCAACCCAACTCTCTCGACACGCTTCCAGCTACCAGGTGATCCCACGGGACCGTTCCAGGTAATAGTGGAGGCCACGCCACACCGCACAGCGAGCGTGTTTGCTTAAAAGCGTGTTCATCGTCCCGCCTCGGGGTGAATTTGGCCGGGCGAAGGAGGGAGGGCGTGCGTGCGTGCGTGCGTGCGTGCGTGTGCAACACGTAAATGACTGGCATAATAACGGTAATACTGTCGGGTATTATCTGCACGCGCTCGCATTTTTGCGGGCAGACAGGTTTCTCGCCGCTGCTTCTCCCTTGCGAGCTGTTGTTACCATCGCTTCCACGCGATGACCCACGGGTTTTTCGGGTCGCGGATGGGCAATCTAGTCATCGTCGATGCATAGATAGGATCTATCTAGCCGATCGAATCGAGCATTGTCCTCGAGAATTTCATGTCCTCGATGACGTTAGCGCGATGACTGTGCGAGATCGCGCGGCTCTGTTCTTCTTCGTGATGGATGAGTAGCGAATTCTGGATACGATTGGATACGAGGAACGTGAGAGATTCGAGCATGTGACTAGTAATCAAGCGTAGGCACTGTGCCACGTATCAATTGTGACGATTTTAAAAATTAACTTTATCGTACGTGGATACGTGTAAGAAAGGTAAACATGTATTCTTCTTCGAGTTGATGCAACGAGATATTGATGCATATAGGATTTTCCAATGTTTAATGAAAAATAATATGCATTATCGAAGAATAATATAAATACATTAGCATGATCGGCGATCATTCTGTTCCGATACGATCTATTTATGCGTACGTTATTTTTTAACTTCCTTTATTAAAAAAAAAAAAAAAAAAAGAAAAAAAGAAAATCGTTAAAGTTGAAATGATCACTCGATTACGCGTCAGACAGTTTATACAGATTGCTACGTCTATATTATTTCTTTTACGCTTAAAGAAGTTTTTTTTTTTTTCCATCGAAGCTGCATGCTCATTTTATTTTACACATTAAAGAGAAATGAAAATTATCTAGGTTTATTTACGTAATGTAATATATATCCTTTTTTTTCCTTTTTTTAGAATAAAAAAACGTAATATTCTGGGCAATGTGTAAAAGAAGGAAAATTTTGTTCAAAGTATCTCGGATATAATGTATAATATATAATATCCTGCAACTTTCACGCGAGCGATTCTTAAAAATATTGGAAATTAAACGCGAGTAATATCTCTTCGAAGAAGAATCGTAAAGAAAATTTTCGACGTCTCTATTTTCCCAAATTTTATTATATTATATCATCGCGAAGGTAATAAATAAATCACCCGATTCAGGACATAATTCAAAACAATGATTAATACAGCCTCCTATTCATTAAGGTAACAAAATTCTTTTCATTTTTTTTTCTGTTTTCAAATTTAATTTTACTTGCAGCGATTTCACTCCCGATATCGCAATAGTCTATATAATTACTGATTAAACCCACAACTGCACGCGAATCGTTGTTAAAAATATCCCCAACCGATTCTTATCAGCTCGTTCTTTCGTTAGTGGTTCACTGAAACGTGTCCATCCTTCCACGTCGCGCGAGACTAATAATCCCGTTTAGCGAAACAGTAAGAGAATATAATTAAATTTAATTACACGATCGCTTTCTAAGATTTAATTGGACCAACTTGTAACGCAACTTGTATATTTGTTTAACCTCGGAACAGGGTAGAAACGAGTCAGTGACTTTTTTCTTTTCTTTCTCTTTTCTTTCCTTTCTTTTTTTTTTTTTTTTTTAAGATGTAAAGCAAGGTATATTATTAGACAAGGTACATTCATTT
>NW_006263451.1:281116-283951 GCF_000469605.1 Apis dorsata
TATTATTAGACAAGGTACATTCATTTGTAACTATCATGTTTGTTCCGTTACGTTAATCATGATTTTTTTCTTACCGGCGAATCATAATTTTTATTCTCTTTGAAATTCGTACCATTTATCAATAGTACGAATTCGATAAGAGAATTTTTTTAACTATAATTCTCTAAGAAAATATTGGACAACTATGATAATAAAAATAGGTATCTTTTTCCTATTTCAAATATATATTACGGAAACGGATTTATCGAAGTTAAATTTTAACAAATCTAAACATCTCTTGACGGAACGCAGAGCATCCATTACAAACTTTGACAAACGTCGACTTCTATTGCCGCGATAATATCAAAGAACACGATTCACTTTATCGCCTCAATAATTTCCGCACGCCCTCCGTATCGGCCATTTCAATCATACACTGTACAAGTTTCATCGCATTTCGATATCCTCGACCGCGTGGCGGCCAACCAATTTCGACAACCAAGCAATATTCGTATGCTTATCGTCATCGTGCGACAACATTTCTCATTACGTCTCGTTTCAAAACGATTTATTCGATTTAACTTCCTCCGCCCAATAACTTATCCTTATTATTTTTGAACGCGAAACGCGGCAACAACTCTCACGATTTTCATCGATAACACGTCACCGCGCGGTTATGCTAATTAAATAGCCCGTTGGTAGCGGGGGCCGCGAACGAGTCGAATGCCCGGCCGGAACGAGTCGAATGCCCGGCCGAAACGAAAGCAACGTTAGATCGATCGGCAACGGATTAACGGGTCCCGCGAGAAATAAATGTCACCGCGTAACACCGGAGGCGAGTTGGATCGTGGAAATAGTACGAGACAAATTATCGGCTATTGATAGCCACTTTCCGATTCTCTCGGCAAATCCTGTGCCCGCCAATACGTAAATTTAGAGGGATCGCCTCCCTTCTCTCCTCTTTCTTCGTCCCCGCTCGATCGATAAATCTCGCGTAATAAGCGAGCATCGTTAACCCATCACGGGTGTCGTTTGAATTTTGTATCGGTGATATTAGCTTTGCCAAACTTGTGTGTCTCAGACAATCAATTTCTCTGCTGGCCTCGATTATAAGCCGAAAATAATCCCAGACCTGATGTGGCGGCTTATGCCGAGATCCATGACCCGCGTAAAATCGATCCGTTCGAAACAGATACGCGAGAAGTGCGTCTCGTTCGACAGAAAGGAGGAGAAAATACGCAAGATATGTTTGAGGTTTTAGTTTCGTATGGAATGCGCGAATCTGAGTAAAGTAAAGAGATATGATTTACCGATTTCAAATTGTTTCCAATAGAAAATTTCTCTCTTTTATAACTCTCTTTTATAAGATATATCATCTTACAAATATTATCTAAAATATCTAAAGAACGAATGAAAATTAAATTAATAATCTTTATAAATACTACGAATGGAAACGATAATGGAAATGATAAACATTTATAAATTGCCCAACAATTTTACCCTTTCCTTAAATTTAATTTCTATAAACCGTGCATGATTAGCTCGGCACAGTAAGCTACAGTACTCTGTAAAGCAAAAACCGAATAACTACCCCCAGAATAGAAACTCGCCAAAAGCATTCGTTACACTCTCGCCACTCGTCTTATTCCCCCACCCCTTCTTATCCGCCTCTAAACGAACCAAAAAATAAATAAATAAATAAATAAAATATCTCCTACCTTCGACTGATCTTGCTGTTGCAGCAATTGTTCCCTGAGCAGCTGCAGCTGCAGGATCATCTCGGATAGCCTCCGCTCCTTCTCCGCGAAGCTCTCCGCGCAGAAGACCCTGTGCAAGGCCGACGCGCCATCCTGCTGCACTTGTCCATCCGTGTTCTGCATCCTGCCAGATGCCGGGGGCGAGGGTGGCACGCTGTTCGCCACGCTGGCGACGCCTCCGCTGCAACGCACACCATCACAGACCACGGTCAATTACGCTTTATTCGTTACAAGGGAGGGCTTTCTCTTCCTTCCTCTCTTCCGTTTCCAAAAAGAGAGACAAAGAGAGAGAGAGAAGAAACACAGGATAAAGACAAGGAGGGAGAATGGAAACGAGATGCCGCATACATATATATATATATATATATATAAAGAGAGAGAGAAATAGAAGGCAGCAGGTAGATCGACCACGTACGGGGCTATTCGCGTGCGAGCAAGAGTTTCCAGTGGCTCCAGCCTCTGGAATGGGATAGTGGTCCGCGTACATAGGGCCGGGAGCCAGGTGAATAATAGATAGGGTCGCGGCCGCGCAATCACGGTAGCCCGAGTGTTTGCCGCCGTGATGGGGTGCTCTCGCTCTTCTCCTTCCCCTCCTCCTTCCCCTCCGCCTAGCCAGCCGCTCTTTCTCCTTCCCCCTTCTCTCTCTCTCTCTCTGTTTCCACCTCTTTCTCTTTCCGTCTCTCCGTCCCTGTTCGCAGCACCGGTTTCTTCCCTTCCCCCCAAAGAGTGCCCTCCTCGTCTACGCCCGGAGCTCTCGTTCCATTCCTCTTTTATACCGGGGAAAATGGACCACGAATAAGTGATACCGGACCTATTGTGCGCAACCCGGTGGTGGAGCGATGGGCTCGACCAACGAGAATACACCGAGATGTGAAGTGAAGGACATCGCGAGAACGAGAGGATAAGGACGAGAGGGAGAGGGAGAGAGGATTGAAAGAAGCGCGGCTTCCGGATCTGGGGCAATAATATGAGGCTTCTCTCTTCTCTCCTCGCCCGGTGTATCGTTACATGGCGTTTCTTACGGGGTCAACGGTTAAAGGGACGGTCGAATTTTAAAATACCGTTTTCAAACCTTCCGGGCGAAAATTCAGGTATGGAT
>NW_006263451.1:284080-284708 GCF_000469605.1 Apis dorsata
GAGATGGAGAGTGAATGGTCGCGATATATTTTTCGTATAAAAAAGGGGATGGTGGTTTTCTCTCTCTCTCTCTCTAGATGTATTAATTATTGTTTGCGGATGAATTTGTCGGATGAGAAATTTCCTGCTGTTTTTTTTCCTGTTTCGATTAATGATGATAGGACGATAGGATAGGATGGGATATGATTTTTGAGGAAGAGAGAATTTTTAAAATTAATTATGAACGTGCGCGTCAAGTGTATACACCGATCGGAGGCGAGGCAGAAATTTTAAAATTCAAAAGTATAATTAAAAATACAGAATATTTAATAAACATAGTAAGATATAAGCTTCCATAATGTAAGTTTAACTTTTTTAATATGACTGTGTATTAAGTATTTCTTATCCTAAGGTATATCTATCTACCCTTTAAATCTTGAATTTTATTTCAAACGAGCGAATATATATATATACGTACAACTATATATACGCTTCCGTTATCACTAAAACTCAAAAATAATAATAATATCAAACACGATCTTGGTCGAATCTAAGCGATACATAATAAACAAAAGATTTAGAAACAGAAGAAGCAAATAAAATAAAATAAAATCGCGACGAAATAAAGCAAAAAAAAAAAAAAAAAAAA
>NW_006263451.1:284995-290749 GCF_000469605.1 Apis dorsata
AATTCGAATGGTTGCTGATCGAAAATGAAATAAGAGAGACACGTCCCTTTATCCTCGCGCGGCATATGAAAGACCCTTGCTGTGCGTAGCTTTCTTTCACGACCGATAATAACGCTCGATGGCCGGCTACAAGATTCTATTCGCGCCTGTTGACCTCGGTATCAGGCAACAAAAGGCTCATTCTGTCCCTATTATCATCCCCTCCCTCCCCTCCTTCCTCGACCTGCACGTAGGATTTAGCCTTTCCGGCTCACCAAAAATAGACCGTATCACCCGTGTTGCTCCTTTTGTCACGCCAATTTTGCGACATACCGTTATTTTTGGCGAACGCGTGGTTAAAAATAAGGTCATCCACGGTGCTGAATGAACGATAAGAGGAGAGGGCGCGTTAATTTCGTTCGTGGAATTTTCATTGGCCAAGAGTCTTCGAACTCTTCGACACCTTAGGCAGGTCTCGATATTCTCGATTTCTCGATACGAATCCTTCCATTTTGTATCTTTACTACATTTTGTGTTTACATATCTCGTTTCACAAATCGTAATATCTCTTGACATCTTTTTTTTTTTTGAAATAAGAGAGCATTGTTATGACACCGTTCATCGATTGAAAAAATTAATTTTGAAAAAGTTGACAGAGCTACAATAAATAATATAGTTATCGTTAGTGAAGGATTATTTTTATAGATGATACGAGAAAAAGTTGAAATGAATAAAATTAAATATTTTTTGATTTTGTTTCTTTTTCCACTCCCCTTCGTATTCTTGTTGTTTTGTACGTATGCTGAATCGTAATTTTGGATTCGAGACGTACGTTCAGCATGAAATTGACGATACATTTATGTGTATTCTCCGGTTTAAACGTTTGGAAACGCGCGACACGCGTATGATGGAAGTTGGCAAGCGGAATATTAGTATCAAAAGTGGAACGTGTAATAATAATAATATACGGATTTTTTAAACGCGGCGCGCCCGTTTTAATTCCACCCGCGTCACTATTTGTAATGGAGAATATGCGTACTTTATAAATTACGTTTCGTTGAATCGAATCAGATATCTCTTCTCGATTTGCGGTTTTAAAGATTTAATATTTATATCAAGATACTATTAAGATATTATTTTATAATTCCATTTACGTATTCCATTTTTATCGCATTAAAATTATTTAAACATTTATCTCCGATAAATTTTATTAATCTGTCTATTTGTCAATTTTTAAACAATTTTAGACACACGTACGATACCGCTTATCTTACGAAGCGATATTATTCTATATTCTCACAGTTCCATTCATTCCGACTATTAATCAAGTTTTATTTGATTATTCAATAATGTTATTGAATAAATATAATGTATTTCGTGAGACCCCCATCCTCCATTTCCATCCTATATTTTTCTCTTCCATTTGTTGATTATTAAACACTTATACATTGAAGCTTTATATACACTAGCTTGATAACACTATTTCATTCAAACTTTCTTTAACCATTGAATTTAATATCAAATGTGAGAGAAGCTAAATTGTAAAGGAAGTATAACGAATTTATTGCCTATTGGCAATCTCTCATTTCTTTTCACGATTTAATGATTCACGGTATAGCAGCTGCGATCCGGTTCGCCCGGCGAATAATGCCAGTGTTGTTTGATTTAGTTTGAAAAGCCATTGCCGAGTATCTAAGCAGAGAATGATTACAAAATAGCAACGCTCTTGTTATCGAACAAACGAACATTGATCATCTACACTTCCCTTTTAGAATCCTCGCTTCGATCGACCTAAAAATTCGTACACCATAACTATTTTTAACGCGCAACGATGCGATCTATATTTTCATCGAAGCGAGAACAAAAAGTAAATGCAAAAAAAGTAAATGAATCAAAAATTCAACCAAAATCCCAATTCTCCAATTCCATTCTCATTTACCGTATTTATATACATCACAATATCTTTCTTGCTAATCGACCTGTAACGAGAACAATTTCAAAAATCCTTCCAATACGAAGGCAAATTAAACTCAAGGTTGCCAATATTCGTGGAACCTCGATCGTCCTTTGCCCTGGAAAAAAAAAAAAATAATTAACCAAAACTCTTGATCGTTATAATCAATCCGAAATATGCAATTTATTCCCGCCCCCGATCATTAAAACAAGCGTGTATTTCTATATTCAAGGGTGGCGGGCGCGGGGAGGAGTCGCGTCCAGAATTGAACGCGTTCCAAAAAGTCGGGTTGAACGTCACGTAAGTGCGAGTTGTCGCACAGTTGGCTGAATTTTGGAAGAATTTTGGCCCCGATAAGCACGCGGCGTGTGGGCAGCGGCCAGCCTGGCACGATTCCGTCCGCTCCCGCGCTCTTGCCAAGTTCACCGGTTCGCTTTCAATGGTTACAACCCGCCACCCGGGATCGCATTCTTCCACGTTACCAGTCGAGATGTTACCAGTCGGAGAGGATCCCGCTCGACAGTTTTGTTTCAATCATTCCCTCCTCGATTTTCTGGCTCCGGGAAGGGGAAACGCGAAAATTATAGAATATTTGGCGGATGATTCTCTCTCCCTCTTCTTCTCTCTCTTAGTAGTGCCTCGTCACGAGTTTAATCAATTTTCCCCCCGATCGAAGCGTCCATGGTTTTCCATTGGAATTTATATTTCGAACAAATTCGATCGGTAAGAAAATTCTTGCAAAGTGTTCTTCATGTAGGCTAATGCGCTTCGATACGATTTCAAAGATGAGAGTTGATCTCTTTACAATTTATCAAGAGCAAGAATTATTTGAACGAAAAAATTTTTCTTGCCTTCCATCGAATCCATATAAATAGAATTCCGTATTTATTGAGAAACGCCATTTAACAAATATTATATATTTTAACAAACGAGAGGCATTTTTTTGCAAGAATTTTCTTACCCATTGAATTTGTTCGAAATAAATAAATTTCGATAAAAATCATGGTATTGATTCGTACATTACAATCGTACAAAGAAGATTCGATCGGAGGAAGAAGCATACCTAAATGCGTATACAATAAGTTTCTTAAAGGAAGGTTGGGTGAGATCAGCGGAGCAATCGTCGATCGAGATGGACTGCGATTCATAATTAGCCACGTGCGGGGATAATCTTCACTTTGTATCCCCGACGCATTGCATTATACATTGTGCCCGGGGATGTTGAACGGAGACGGAAAAACGTACGGGCGTCTCAGCGCCGATACAAAGAATCAATTCATTCATTCTGATTACACGGAGCAATTATTATTACGTGACCGTGCGATATCGACTTTGTCCGCGATAACTTACACAACCCTCCCGTCGTATCCGCGATGAATTTCGCTCTTTTCACTTGTCCTCTTTCTCTCCGCCATTTTTTCCCAGCTTTTTCCCCGTAACAGGATGAATAATTTTCAGGTTTCGCTTATAGCTCCTCGCGAGATAGATTTTTTTTTTCAGTCCGTGTTGCACGAAGTTGATTGTTGTAGTTGAAGAAGAAGAAGAAGAAGAAGAAGAAGAAAAATGAAAGATAAGAAATTGTAATTTATGTTAAGGTAAACAAATTAGATACAGTTTTTGTAGAATTATCATTCATCTTGCTAGATTCGATTTTTTTATAATTAAAAGAAGGTTATAAATCATAAATAAGATTTATAAATAATCGATCAGAGAACGTTGAATATATCATTTTTCTGCTATTTCTTTTGTGCAAGTGATTTCAATACACGTGATGAAGATTTAGAAATAAAAATATACAAACGTCCAAACGATAAATTAAAATTTACTAGATTTTTTTCTCATCGATTATTAATAATAAGAGAAACACGAGACATTTTAAAATTTAAGTCAATCTCTCATTTATTCCATAGGACTATTAAAGGAATCGCTAGGGGGAAAAAGCTAATCGAAATATCTAATGGAAAAACTATGAAATACGAACAAAAACTTTCTTCAACACTTGTACCAACTATATCGATAGCGTAACGACATTCGATTCCTGCTCCATCCATCTTTCGATTCGTTTCATTAAAATCAAGCAGTGACACTTGGTCCTCTCGAACTCGTTTTTTAGACCGCGCGAAGATGGAGGCATGGCGAAGAGCGCAGGCATAGTCCAGGATGAAACGTCGACTCGTCCGATTTCTTATCGTCCTCTCCATGGACGCGTTTCTTTGTCCCAGAGCCGAGAAGTCGGATATTTTCAGGCTCTCTCACTGTGGACCCCTTGTTTTTTTGCCCTCGGCCCTCGCTCCCGACGACTTCCTTTACGCACGCTCCTCTTTGTATTTCACGGATGGATCTCGGTTCGAACGTAACGAAGAGTCGAGTTTACGACTGGAATCTGTGGATCTTGTCGTTCCACGAACAATGGACGCTTTTGTGGCCCACTCGCGGGGCCAAATTTAAGCGGTTCGCGTTGTTATTCACCGATACGGAGGAGAGGGCAGAATGGAGAGGCTGCTAAACTCTATCGAACCTGTCCAGCTTTTGCTCGAACAATCGCGAATATACGAACGAATATTTTTAATTTTTTTAAACTCGAAATGCTCTATGCTCGTTAAATATTCCAGATGGAAAAAAATTTTGTATAAAATTTCGGTGATCGATTTGGAATTTTCCAGAATTTTTATGTCTCGATATGATGATGAATCATTTTAATCGATTTGTAATTTTGTTTCCGATTCGTAAATAAATAGGTATTTATTTTCTTTCGATACGAATTGAAAATTTTTCTAAAATAGAGCGCACAGTTTTCTTTCAAGCTTTGATAAACAGATTTCAAAAATAGAAATCAACGAATTCTAATTCTGCCTGACACTTTTTATAGTTTGAATAGCAATAGCTCTCTTGCTGCGCAGAATTAAAAAAGAAGAAAAGGGAAAAAATCTATTCTAATCTAACGTCGATACATCTATTAAAAAAAAAAAAATGTGTGTTCAAGAACCTCTCTTCATTTCGAGATGAAAATTCTATTTTAATTTTGCGTTGTTAATACGTTCGAAATTTTGCACAAAAGGCCAAACACGCCGAAAATATACGAATAAAATATTATTGAACCGAAAAATTGATAACTTCAACGTAAAATATAGGGAATACTCTTTGTTAGCATAAAAATAAACCTTTCGTTAACAATTTTTTAATATTGTCGAGTATCAAATAGCATTTTATACTTTTATTAAACTTCTTGCAACACAATTTAGAGGATAGCCTCACTAATCCCTAAACTTTAATTCCATAGCTCCTAATTAAATTGTAAAATAATTATCTCCACCTAACCTAATTCGCTCTATTCCGGTTCAACATTCCTTTTCGAAAAAGAGCAATTCATCTCATCTCAAAATCTCCGTTCCACTATATATCGATTCGAACGTTGGATGAATATAATCGTTTCACAGCGATATTAAAGAAAAAAAGAGAAAAACACCATTTTTTAAAACTCCGTATTTACCGGTTATGTAAAGCGTTCTTATTAAAGGCATCGACAACAAGTCGGAAAACAAACAACGGGAGATTAAAAGGCGTGGCGATTGCAACATCGCAACGAATCAAGCAGCCACGAATGCCTCGGGTTGGGGCATATCGAGAGACAATATCGGCTAATTAGAACGAGACACGTACGCGAGTTTATTATGTAACACGAGCCATCGTGATAAATCGGCGATACCGAAAATCGCCGAATCAAGCCGGACCCCGCGAATTCGGGGAAAACAGGAAGGAACGCCTCGGCCAATGGAGCCAGGCCTCATTTCCTCCGGCTGACCGGCCACTTCCTGGCGCCG
>NW_006263451.1:290967-291703 GCF_000469605.1 Apis dorsata
ATTAATCGTCGTCCACTATCGCGGGCAGAAAGCGGGGAAAAGGAAAACTGTAAATAGCCGAATACGCGACAGCTGGACCTACTTTATTTCTCCAACGGAATATCGGTATCCTGCCCTCTATAAATTCGCTACATATCGAATCTCCGTTTCGCCATTGTGAATACTCGAAGATGCTCAATACTCTTTCTTTCTTTCTTTTTCTTTCGCGAAGATAATTTACGCACATTGACAGATTTTCTCCTTCTCTTTGGTATAACTTCAAAATAAAAATATTTAACGTTAATTTTTGCGTGTGTACGAAATTTTAATGAAAAAAACTTTTATGAAAAGATATAATCGCGATATAAGATATAAAACTCGTGAATCACTTGCCTTCGATCACCTCGATCAACCTGGCTCCCTCTCCCTCCCCCCAAATAAAACGTTCAATTAAAAAAAAGGAGAGAAAAGAAAAAGAAACTAACCAATGCGCGTTGTGCCCGGTCGGCGTGGAGGTGGGCGGCGGGCTGTTCCGCCTGTTATTACTCGTGTCGTCCTGGAGCGACAGCGACTCGCTGTTCATCTTGAAGGTTAACCTCTTCAGCACGTCGTCCATGGATCTCTTGGTTGTCGCGGTGGTGGCGTTCCCGCCGTTGTTGTTGTTGTTATTGTTGTTATTCTGCGTCACGGTGTTATTGTTGTTGTTGTGATGGGGGTGGGTGGGGTAATAGGGGTCGACGGTTAAGGGTGTGGGGGG
>NW_006263451.1:294015-295527 GCF_000469605.1 Apis dorsata
TCGTTTGCGCCTGCCACTGTACCCGTGCCGCCCCCGCCCTCCGATAGCTTCGTTGGTGGTGACTTCCTCTTTGAGGACATCCTCAATCTGCAACGATTCACAGGAAGAAGAGTTAATTTTTTTTTCTTTTTTTCTTTCTTTCCTTGCGCCACGATACGATACGGAAAAGGAGGGGAGATGCGCGTGGATTGACGCGTGCCGGAAACAATTAACGGTTTCAGTGTGATGCAGGCGTTTCAGGTAAAAATCGACGAGAACGTTTCGAGTGTGCGAAAATTCGAACGCTTAAATATAAAAGGATCTCTCTGTTATGGTTCCTTCGCGAATTCTATGTATTATATGTAAAAAGAAAAAAAGGAGTGGAGGGGGAATTTCCTCTTAGTCGGTCGATTCGTTGAACGTGATGACATAGTAGTAGAATTCTCTTAGTAAATTGCGAGGATACGTTTTGTCAATATAATATAAGTTAATGTAGCCAATCCTTTAAAACGTTCGATACGTTCGTTTGTTTTCTCTGTTAGCGCTTACACATTCGACTGTTTTTAACGAAATACCACGTGTGACGCGGTGAAGTGGTGGGGCAGTGGCTTCGCTCTCTTGCCAGAAAGAAGATATTCTCGTGGACGAGCAGTTACATATCCGTGATAATATTTTATTGCGAGAAGATGAAATTTTTTTTTAGTTAATTCGAAATTAAACTATCATTAAATATCCAGATGTACACAAATATACACATTTTTTTCGCATATTTCTTTTAGAGAAATATGCTATTCGTTCGAGTTGTTGTCATACGTGTAGCGCGATAATGCCGAAGCTTTTTCTCTTTTTTTGTTCTTTTTCTTCGCTTCGATCTTCATCGAAGAGCGAGCACTTTGCGTCCATGCGCGACACGGGTTGCGTAACGATTACAAAGTTGCAAGTGCATCGGGCGACGGGTCGGGATTTATCTGTGCGGCTGTTGGATGCAGTTACGAATCTCGTTATAATTCATAACGTAACCGTCGGCGCGGTTGTAACGCTATCACGTGTGTTGTCGATAAGCGATCGCGAGAGACTATTCTTCGTTCGAGACCGGGCCGAAGGGGGAGGGGAGGAAGAATGGCAACCGCGAGAGAGTGTGAGTGTAACGTATCGGAGAGAAGTCGGACGATCTTTGTCTTAGGAAGGCATTATTACATTAACGATTTCAAGAGCGACGGCGATGCTCGCTGCTTTAAGGATTCCCCTTCTTAAGTTATTAATATTTATTAATCATTTATCTCTTTTATTTCTCAAGTCCAATTCAAAGGCTGGCGATTGCAACACTTATTGTAACCATATCTTCTTAACGAGGTTGCAACAATCCAAAGTCAAATAATCTTTTTCTTAATGGATTATTATAGTTTACGAATCATTTATTTCTTGTGCAATTTATTTTCGTTTCGTTTTCCATATTATATTGTGTTAAATTTCCAAACCAATCTTCTTAACGCTTTGCCATGTAACGGATTAAACGGATTTTTTTTTTTTTTT
>NW_006263451.1:295743-300336 GCF_000469605.1 Apis dorsata
AAAAAAAAAATAAATAAAAAAATTTACTCGAAAATTAATCTAGAAAACTGTTACATTCTGTTATACGAAAAACAATTTATATCACTAATACCTTGCTCCCTATTACCGATCCACCTAACCCACCCCCTAAACTCAATTCAAAGACAGACAGACCTACACCTACACGATCGTCCAAGGGTCTCCAGATCGCCTCCTTGCGTCTATTCACCGTCTAACTAAACTCTATCCGTCGCTAATTTGGCCCCGGCCAGTCCACCAATTTCCGTCTCCAAATTACCGAATCTAAATCTAAATCTCGCGATCGACCTTAGCCGAGAGGCGGTCTGTGACGGATTACGTAATCGAACATAAGGCGCAATAATCGAGCGCGATTATATCGAGCGTGGATTATTGTTGTGTGCGAGTGTTGTAATCGCCACGCTCTCTCAATCCATCAATCGGTTGCAGAGGAAAGAAGAAGAAGAAAAAGAAGAAGAAGAAGAACTCCGATTATCTTCGTCTTGTGGCGAAGCGGAGGTTGCGAGGTCAGCGCCTTAATTCAGCGTCCAAAATCAGACGATATTCCACAGATTGGCCTTTTATCGAAAAATTTCGATTCGAGATCGGAGTCACTTCGTTCTCCGTTCTCGACGAATTCGTGGATTCGGTCAACGTGATGGAAATAAAGTAATTTTTTGTATCGAGGTAATTTTCTTGCTGCTCGATTTTATTCGAAAGTCTTCGTTTCTTTGAAAAAGAAAAAAAGGAAGAAAAAAATAAAAAGAAATCTGTTGATTCAGAGAAACGTAGATTTAGAGGTCATAGAGGTTTGAGCTGCCAGATGTGATCGTTTTGATCGAACGATAAATAAATATTTATATTTGTGTCAAAGAAGAATTGGAAACGATCAATCATCGTTTCAACTATGAACAGAGGTTGTAATAGAGTGAAGTTTAGAATTATTCCAATTAAAGTGGAAGAGGGATGGGATTAAGTCGGGACGGGATAAAAGCGCTTGAAGTAATTGCAATTTTTCTAATTGTTATTTCTAATTGTAATCCTCGTATATTTTGTATAGTTTAATAGAAATAATAATATGTACATGTGTAATTTTTTTTATTGTGTGGGAACAATTGAATAAGATCGGGAACTGATTGAAGATAGATCGAATTAAGATCAGCCTCTATAGAATTTACAATGATCGTGACGCAATAGATTTGAAGAATTCTAGAAGAATAGAAATATTATTCTCTTACTTCTCTTCTTTATATTCTCTTAAAAGTAAAAAATTTCCGAGAGCAGAAATATTTCTTTTTTTTTTTTTTTTTTGCAGATAAAAACAAAAAGAAAGGAAAAATTTTATTTTTGAATCCAAATTTTTTTTTTTTTTTCCGAAAAAAAAAAAAAGAAAGGAAAAATTTTATTTTTGAATCCAAATTTTTTTTTTTTTTTTTTGCAGATAAAAACAAAAAGAAAGGAAAAATTATAGTTATGAATCGCAATGTTATCTGTCTTTTGTGTGTAGGAGAATAATATATAATTATATCTGATTTTAGGAAGCAGTCACGGTATAAATATCACGAATATGTCCGGAAATGAAGCGATTTCAAAGATCCGTTTCTCAGATTAAAAAAAAAAGAAGAAAAGAAAAAGAAGTTGCAAATTGGAAAATTATACAATTCATTTATTTTTCATTTACGCACAAAATACTTCGTCTACTAATTGGTATTATCTATGATATCAAATTAATCTTTTCTATCTAATATATATATCTAAAACGTATTTAAGTGAAAATCATAATATTTTGTTCTTTCTCTGTTCCTTTGTGTTTCATATTTTATTACACTATTACTATATATTTAGCATAATCGTGTGAGAGTTTATAATCCACCACTCTAACTATAGTTTACTTTATAGCATATTCTATTTCAACCTCGTGCTACCATGTTAGCATCTTTATTGCAATAGATATATGTCTAAAGGAATCTATTGTTAGTTCTCGCCACTTATTTCCAATATACATCGTTAAAATCTTAAACAAGATTTAATAACTCGTAATTTAATACCTCGTTTCAAATTATTATCAGATTATTTTATATAAATTCATCGTCTATAATTTCATCATTTAACATTTTTTCTTTTTCTTTTTCTTTTTTTTTTTTTTTTTTACATCCTTCAACATCCTTCATCCTTACGATTTCAAAATAAAGGGATTCCGATTCGAATTGTTCAAAAAATTCATATCGAAACAAAAATTTACGCATAATAAATTTGGAATTAAATTATTAAAAATTAATAAGTTTGGAATTAAATTCAAATAAAAATTTGTTCCAATAATATAATAATAAAGAAAAAAAAAAAAATCTCGTCCCATTTCCAAAAGATTTTATTTCCTCGTTTTTACAAACCGGATATCGATCGACGCGTCTCGTCACAAGTTAAATTCCTTGTTTAACGAATGTACGCGTAAACAGCTAGTTTTTTTCTCGCGAGAAACGCGTGCACGCCTTGAGCCTCGTGCGATGATTGGCCACGGGGAACACGTGCTTCCTCACGAGTTCACCGCAGCCAATGTCACATGTGCTCGCATCAGATAAAGGATCATCGTGTGTCGCATTTAAAATCCTAATTGAAGGTAATATCTATCGCGATTCAAGTAAAATTATTTAAAATAATTTCTCGAATTTGCAATACATCATTTATTGCGTTCGAATAATTTGGATAAACGAGACGAGAAAAAAAGGGAGAATTGTATTGTACGTACGTACGTATATTTTCCTTTTTCGTAAATAAATAAGGACGATTTCTTTCCCTTGATTTAATTAAAGAATAAGTTTAGAGCTACTGGAGTGAGAAGATTTAGGATGAGGAGATTGTGGTCGAAAGTCCATAGCACCATGTCCTCATTGATCCCGGACTCGAGATAATCGTGGTTACGCCGAATTTCGTCTCGGTTTGTGCGTATTTTGACGCCGTTTGACACAAGAGAGCCGCTATTTTTACGCGGATCATCCGTTTTTAGCGTCGAACCTCTAAATATTCTCTCTACGATCGGCCATTTTTATTCGCCGGCGTGTACACTGGCCGAGGAATCGGATTCTTTTCTTCTTCTTTTTTCTTTTTCTTGAAATGGAGAATCGATTGCGTAAACGTATACATCGGTTCGTTTGAATATCCTTCGTTTTAGCCTTTGCCTCTTCAGATAAGATATACGTAGCAAAAGACGTAGCACTACGTTAGAGAATAAAATTTCGGGACGCGTTATTACGTCTCGAAATTTTAAAGTTTTAAATGAAAAAGTTACGTGAATAAGTAATAATAATAATAATAATAATAATAATAATAATAATAATATTCATAATAATGAAAACGTAAAAAGAAAAAAAATTCAATTATGAAATAATGTACAAAGGGTGAAACGAAGAGTGAGATATAATAAAAAAAAGAAAAAACACGTACATGCGATGATTAAATTAAATATTCGATTAAAAAAAAAAGAAAGTAAAAATATAAAGTTTTAACCGAGTATTGCAAACTCGATAATTCCGAATCATTACATAATTAACGATATCAGTTACATACGTATATATTTTGATGAACGAAAAATTACTGTTGAATGAACAAATTATTAATCTTATCGATTTTCTGCCACGAAATGAAAATTTTTTAAGATTATTACGCAAAAATAAAAAAAAAAAAATAAAAAAAAGAAAAAGAAAAAAAGATGGCACGGAAATTCGGCTTCTTTCGGCTAAAACGTGTACAACCAAGGGGAAACCGAATAATTTGAACATAGTAGTAAAGCTAAATTCTTTTAAATCCGTAAAAAAAAGAAACCGACCTCGCAAAATTCGCGCTGTTTTCAAAATTTCATTGCGTTAAAAAAGTGCAAATAGGCTGTTCCAAATTGTGTATACACAAGATGGAAAATGATGATTAAATCAATGGATCTATTTATATCGTCAAATCTTTTTTCAAGAGTGAGAGAGAGACACGAAAAGAAAAAAAAGAAAAAAAAAATAGCTGTTAAGTATATACGTAAGAGGAAGAGCGTGTATGAACTCATTAGTAAGAATGCATCAACAGTGAATGAAACTTTGATCGCGAAGGTTATCTCGTTAAGAACAGGAAATGCTTTTACTTCAAACATTCTGAAAGGAAGGAAAATAGTTATACGCTACGCAATTTCGTCATTTCTTCGTAGGATTTCTATTATTCGAGCCAACAGATGCGATTTGTTTGGATAAGGAAATATCTCTGACTGCCGTCATTTAAACCCATATTTTTAGAAAAGAATAACATTAATTAAGGACCCTCCTCTAACAAGTCCGAGCTAATATTTTTGCCAATTTTTCAATTTTTCTTCTTCTTTTTTTTATCGAGAATTTTAGATTTTGAATAATTAAATCATACACGCCGCTTCCATGTATAATTTTACACGATTAACACCAAAATGAATTGCCCAATTTTTATCAATTGGATTCATACGACCAATGTGTATGCAATTGATTAAAAATCCACAATACGAATTCTAATCTATTCTATAAAATACATTTTATTATAAAATAAATATTATAAAATAAATTTTATAATATATATATATAAATATATATA
>NW_006263451.1:301391-302053 GCF_000469605.1 Apis dorsata
CTCTTTTTTTCTCTCTCTCTCGCCTTTTTCTTTCCTTCTTGCTCGCGCATTCGCCTCACAGAAGTGAAGCGTGTGTATTTCTGTCGCGGGTTAGAGGTAAGAGAGGAGGAAGAGGACACGCGCGCGTAATTACTTCGCGAAACATGGATCGCCTAGGCCGTCTAGGAGGCGGAACGAAAACACGGGGAAAAATATATTTTTAACCGCCAGATGCTGTCAAGGACCAAAATTGCGAGATAGAGGGAGTCACTGGTTCTCTCTGGATGGACGAATTTGATGTATCGTGAAAGGATATCTGGTCGATATATTTTTTTTTAGTCGTTTCATAAGTATGCACGTATGCACGTATGTTTCCTTTTATCTTTGGAAGTGAAAGTTGAAAGAATGGAGAAAGGAATTGAATTTTTTACGGGATCGTGATTGATCATGATGATAAGTGAAAAAAAGAAAAAAAATAGAAATTTGAGCGTGACATTTAGAATGAAGGAAGATTGAATTTTTATATATGGGATAAAATGATGGATGCGTGATGACATATGAGAAAAATGGAAATCTTTTTGTCTAATAATAGAACGAGGAAAATTGATTTCCTGTTTGAGTGTGAAAATTAAGAATTGTGGAAATTGTTGATTTTTTTTTCTTTTTTTTTTTTTTTTTTTTTT
>NW_006263451.1:302126-303288 GCF_000469605.1 Apis dorsata
TGTATGACAGACGAAAATGAAAATAGAATGAGGAAAATCATTACAATAAAGCTATCCCAAGTCAGACATCACTCGACTAATTACAATTTTTTTAATCAATTCTTCAAAGCCTATATAATTTTACATCATCCATCTTTTATTTTTTTTATTTTATATTTAGTTGAGTATAATTTGCTATTTCTGTATCAATATACTTATTATAATATAACACAATCTTATATTCCTTTCCATCAAGAAGAAACAAGTGATAACAAGAAAACTGAAAACCGATTAATGCATTGAAACCAGACTAATGAATTATCCCATTAATCAAGACCAATTTTCTCGATCTTTCTGCTTTTTCAGTAATCTTTAACGGAATTACTATAGATCAATTCGAAGATTGTCTGAGAAATCGTTTTTCTTTTCCCCCAAAAAACACGATATCATTAATATCGATGAAATATAACGAACAATAAAAAATATATCTAACTCCTACTAATCAAAGAATATTTTACAAAATATTCTCATCTCATGCTGGATGATAACCCATGACAGATTCACGATAGATCCACGAGAGATGAATTTCAATGGTTGAGAGATACATTGAAAAAAGAAAATTTCCATCAGTTTCCGGGACGTGTAGGATCGTAATCCGACATCCGGCCAATCGGTGCGAAGAAATTAGCCGGCTCGAAGTTCAGAGTTCGCGCTTTTGAACGTGCCATCAGCTTCTCGACTCAGAGCTACGAGTTTCTGATAACGGGCCGACATCGATAAACCGTCTCATCCATCGCGAACGCGAAGATAAATCAGCGAATCCTCCCTCTCCTCTTTTCTGCTCGACAACAGCTCCATCTCTCTCCCACTTTCCCCTTTCTGCGCCGCTCTTTCACTCGCCGTCATGCAATCTCCATTCATTCAGATACCGATTCATTAACTTGCTGAAATGAGCAATTACACGAGTAATTTTTTCTCTCTCTCTTTCTCTCTCTCTTTCTCTCTCCTCTCCTCCGCGCCGCTTCTCTCTGCCCCGCGACTTTATCCCTGTCATGCAGCCATCTCTCGATCTTCCACCGATGAAAATGTCAGTCGCGTTCTATTCCGTCCCGATGAAAGAGAAACTTTGCACAAAAGACCGTAACAAACCTTCTCCTGTTATTCTTTTTTCTTTTTTTTTTTT
>NW_006263451.1:303487-304361 GCF_000469605.1 Apis dorsata
CCTTTATCGTTCCCTTGTTCCCTCTATTCCGAACAATATCTAATAAATTCTTGGAAGACTGTTAGTTAACTCGATTATCTACGTAATCGATGAAACAACAGGCTAGTTTCTCGTACAGATAATAATTCCCAATGATTTTGAATAATTTATTTATTTTATCATATATATTTGATAAAATTTTAAAAAAATGTTCTCACCTCATAAAAAGAAAGTTTTATTCTTTCACACATTTTCTCTCTTTCCAAATCGTACAAATATAATCTAAAGAATAAATCGAATATCCATTTATAAAGTTCGATTTTTGAATAATTCATAAAAATTTCTTTCGCATAAACAATCTCCATCTATCATAACTTCCACTCTTTTTTTTTTTTTTCGAATTGCAAGTTCCTTTCGTAATATCAGATGAAACTGAGAAATTACGGTTTGCACGGATTGCATTGTAGGGAAGAAATATAATGGGATCGAAGATAGTCGTTCGAAGAGCCGAGTTCGAACGCGTTCCGTATCTCCGTATTATTACGACTATCGTAACGATTCATTATGAAATTGGCCGGTTCTAGAATCGTAGAGGTTTCGACGCCATTTATCTGGTTGGCTCGCGTTCCCCGCGTACGATGCGAACACAATGCTCGGCCGACTTATCGGGAAAGGTCGAACATCCCGGCTACATTTATTACACAGATAATTTATCTTTGTACACCAATGTTATGGCTGCATTTAAAATTGTGCCTGCCTCTTATCGTCGATGGATGCGACCGTAATTCCTTGTTATCGTGGCGGCGCTCGCGATCGAACGCTATAATAACTACTTCCTGTATCGGGACGAGAGAGAGAGAGAGAGAGAGAGAGAGAGAGAGAGAGAGAGAGAGAG
>NW_006263451.1:304463-307928 GCF_000469605.1 Apis dorsata
GACTCGACCATAACTGGAACTGTGCAATAATCTCTTTCTTTCGAGATCGAGATTAATGAGAGGAGGATAGAGATGGAGATAGAGTATTTGTATTACGTGTTTTTCCCTATTTCCATTTACGATGGCACGTGATTGTTATCGACTCCTTCGTGATCCATTGCATTGTAATTTCTAAGTATTCAAACGATGATCGATGATGAAACGATGAACGGAGAGTGGGAAAATGTGTTTTTTTTTTTTTTACAAAGAAAGTTTATAGATCGTGCTTCGAATATCGCGTTTAAAAGAAATTATTTAAACTTCTTTAACAAGCTGCTTTAAGTAATTTAATGGTTTGATTAGAATATAAGTTATGTAGAATTTGGAAAGTAGTTTTGATAACAGAGAATTTCTTTTTCAAAAGGGAAAAAAGATTAGTGTTAGTTTGAATTTTAAGTAAAAAGAATTAAGAAAATAGTCAGGGGGATATTAAAGTTAATAAGAGCAATTAATAGATTATTTTCCTCGATCGAAAGCTTTTCAAATCGTTAGATTGAAGTGATTCTTATTTTGAACATTGAAGATTGTAATTAATAAAGTTGTTTGAGTAATAAATATAAGCACGTACATATTTACAAATCAATCGAACTAACAATCTAATCGCCTAATTTCGATTCTCAATTACGTTTAACTTCCAACTTTGACGAAACTTGAACTTACCTTAATTCAGAAATAGATAAAATTCATCCCTAAATTGTTTCCAAATTTTCTATCGAATTCCACAATTATCCCTATTCATTTCCATTTCCCCTATTTTATATTTACTTCCTTCCTACATCCCTTCACATCGTATGAAAAAATTCCTAAAAATAACAAGAATAATAAAACTTTCGCTTTTTCAAACTCCTTAAGATTATTCTACTCCAAATTCACTAAACTCCTTTACCAATTCTCCTTTCTTCCATACGTCGCACATAAATCCCTCGGAATAATTAAGAAATAAATAAGAAAAACTTTCACTTTCGAAACGTCACTTAACGCCATTTTAAAACGCCAAATTTCTTCTTCGGCCCCACAATCACTCCGCGACGAACATTCACATCTCAACATTGGCTTTCATCACGAAAAAGATCGGGGAAAAATTTTTAACGACTTGAAAAAAAGCAAATTCGTGTTTCACCGAATTTTCCACGGGCGACGCGTTCGTTGTCCTCCTCGTTCGAGAACAATCGAGTTAACGCTCGAGCGCGTGAAATCGCGTTTCACAATCGGTTTCTCGGCCCCCCTTAGCCCGTCGTCGAGACCAATTAAAGGGCCTGGCGGTGAAATTTTTCGAGGCGACCGGAGCGCGCAAGCCGACGCTTGACTTTCTATTAGTGGCACAATGGGAGCGTGGTTTTTTGGGGATGCAGCATCTGTTCGGGCTCGAGTGGCCGCGCAGGGGTGGCGGTGGTGTTCCAGTTGGGGCAAGAAGAAGGTGGGGGGCGGGGGAGGGGAGGAAGGACTCGGAGATCGACTTCCGTCACCGTTGTTGCGGGATGCGCGGGAGGGACGTCCCGGGGGACGTCTAATAAGGGACGTGGAGGGTATCGTTTCTTGAAAAGTGGACCTTCGGGGAACGGAAGTTGGCGGGCCGAGAGAAAATTGAGCGGCTCGAGGAACAATCTCGGAGATCGTAAAGTGATCGAAGGTTTAAATTGGCCTGATTTATGGGGAGGGTGTTGTAATTATGGAATAGAATAAACGTCAAATGTCGATATACTTGGCTCTATTAATTTTTTGCATCGTGAAAGAGATGATCGTATGTGAAGTGATTTCATTGGTCAGAGATATTAAAAAGTAATCGAGGTGAGATATTAAATCCTTTTTAATAGAGAGAATATGTTGAGTTAATTGATTTAACATTACCTCCAATATAATGTCAATAGTCTTATTAATCATTTCATTTGGAACAACCTAAATATTAAATGTATAGTAAGTCATAAAATGTATTGTAATACTAACGAATTCCATTTTGAAAAAAAATTTATTTTAAACTGTATGATCGATCACTCACTGATAAAACGCAATGGATATTCTTGAAGAAAACATGGCACAAAAAGAGAAAGAAAGGAAGAAGAATTAATAATTTAAGAATTTAATTATTCATCTGTATCGTAAAAAAATAAATCTTATTTGCATAGAAACCGCGAATACGAATATGTATGCGTGTCCTCGACAAAAGGATTTTATTCGACTGAAATTCGATATTCCAAGAGAGATCTATCAAAGCCGTAATAAGAAGCCATAGGAAACAAAGAAAGGAATATATAAATGCGAACGAAACGTTGGAGGCGCGAAACTAATTTCCGAGAAGGGAAAGCGATCGGGGCTTAAATATTAAATTCATTATATCCCGCGTGGACCGATGATGGAAGCGGTATCCCGAGTGCTTTATAATTAAGTCAAGCAAGGCGCTGATTACACCGATATATAGTATATATAGCTGGAGGAACGAAGGTATGCGCTATTGACTAATTTCGCGGTGTTGAAGGCCCAAGGCCCTTCGAGCCGCCCGTACAATACCGATAAGAGATCATTAATTTACTTTCTCGTATTCTCTGTTCTCGTTATCTCAATTACTTCTTCTTTTGCTTCCGCGCCGATTCGAGGGGAGAGGGAGAGAGGAATGGAGGGAGAATGGAAGAAATAATAATACAGAGGCAATCGTGAATCAACGTTTACACGTGGTACGTTGAAAGAATGATGAATGGAGATCGGCATCGATGAAGAAATCCTTCTGTCGTGTGAAAACTTGTTATACGTCAATGGAATCAGAGGAAATGTTGAGACGAGTTTAAAAATCTTCAAGATAGAGATACACGTTGCCAAAAATCAAGAAAGAATCATGAAATGACCGTCAGTGATCAATTCCCCCCGAATCTCATCGAAACAAACCTCGAAAGCGGTGTAGTAATCCATCAAGCATTGAGAAACAACCCTTAAAGAAAACAACCCTATGGAAGGAGAAAGAAGAAAAGCGGTCGGAAAAATTGAGAAGCAAAGAAAGAAAAAGGAAAGGAAAACAAGCATGTTTCTCTTAACGGAAGGGTACGGCAGTACCTTCTCCAGAGGAGAAGAGGTCAGGGGTTCTCAAGCTCTCCTCGTCTCTCCTCGTAAAAACCTCGCCGGGGAAAACCTTGGGCGAGTAGAGAAAAGCCATATCGTTAGTATTCTTTATAGGACCGCCGTGGGATATGCTCTACATAATGGAGTCCCAGCTAGCGTCTCTTCTTTTGAAGCCGCGTCGACCGATCTCTTGTTTATGTATGAGCGGGTGCGGACCACACCCGCGCCACACCGAGCCACACGGTCCACACGCACACACGGACAGACGACGTGAACGGGGCGTCGTCGTGAGGCATGTCGTCGTCGCGACGCTATCACAGAGAGAGAGAGAGAGAGAGAGAGAGAGAGGGAGAGGGAGGGAGGACGGCAAGCCTGAAG
>NW_006263451.1:307966-309017 GCF_000469605.1 Apis dorsata
CGTTCTCTACGAGTCTTGGTCGGTTTTCACGAGCTCGACGACGACGACAGAGAAATGCGACGAGAACAGGCACATTCACCGGGAACCGACAACGGTGTCCGCCACTGTAAAAGCAATCTTCCGTCAGTCTTTCCTCCTTGTACCGAGAATACGTTATCAGCGAACCACAGTCGCCCCTTATCCACACACGGTTTCTCCATCCGTACAGAGTTTCCCACAAAAATTTCGCGATCGTGCGATTCATTTTCATTCGTTTTATTATTACCCTTTATTAATATTTGAATCGTTTTTTTTTTGTGAAAATCTTTCGAATCGTTGTTAGATTCGTTTTATCATTTCTCCCACAACTTCTTATCGTTAATGCAATTTGAATATCCCGCGATTAGTCGCGAGATCTTCTAATTTTTAAAAATTATCTCTATGTTATGTTTGAATTTCCCGCGAAAATCTTGCGTATCTTGTCGTAAAACGATTTTATTAACTCTCGCAATATTTGAATTTCCCGCGAAAATTTTGCAGATCCGTACTTATAATATTTTACAAAAAATTCTTATTACCTTTCGTAATAACTTCTCGAGTTTTTTATCATATCATGCGAAAACAATGACAAGATCTCGTTCAAACTTTTGAAAATTTTTTACTGCTATTAATACACGAACGTTAAAATGAGATTGAAGAGCATGATGGCTGGTTTTGAAAAATTGTCAGGTTTTGGAGGAGACGTTTAGATAGATTAGAGGGGTTCTTTGTTTAGCCGGTCTGCGAGACAGTTGATGTATTCCTTTAGACGTTTCGGATACGGCAACTATTATTGTCGTGTCTTTGGACGCCTGCCGCGCCTTTTGTGCACCGGTCTCTCGATATTCGCGGTCAGCCGGTTTGTCCGTCTCGTTACGCCGATCAGCGAACGAGACCTTTGTTATTGTAATGGCCATTGCCTAGGAGCATGTATTGTGTTAAAATGTAAGTATATACAGAATGTTTGTACGAAGTCTGGTTCCTCGATAATAGTCTCTGGACAAGTTTTTTTTTTTTTTTTTTTTTTTTTTTT
>NW_006263451.1:309197-312447 GCF_000469605.1 Apis dorsata
ACCATAAAATTACGATTATTATTTACTTCTTTTTTCTTTTTAAATAAAAAAAAAGAAGCATAATGGGAAAGAGATATAATAGCGAGACTGATTGAAATGATTGAACGACATATTTATAGCACCCGGGAGTTATCTTTAGGGTAATTAATGGCCAGTAAGGGTTAAATGCTTCGAAGCTTGTAATAAATTACTTGCTATGTATATATATATATATATATATGATATATACGTTTGGTAATAATCTAGGAAGTTAAGAATAATTTATCATTTTGCGGTAGTATTATATAATTGGAAAAATGATATTTTTACACATGTTCCTAACCGTGTAAGAGAGTTGAAAAATCTAATTGTTAAAAATAAAAACGTTAAAGTTGAAACATTTTCCTTCGCAAAATAATTTTCTTCTTTTTTCTTTTTTTTTTCTTTTTTTTTTTTTGAATTCCATTCAGTTCTCTAAATACATCAATGATAAATTCATTCACTCACTAGATCGCACACGTATAATAATACGTATCTCTGCATCTTTGCATCTAGGCTCCGTGATACAGGCTTGGCCTATATAAACACGTGATATATCGCTTTTATCTGATTCCAACATTCTGTCGAAAATCTAAGATTTAAGCTCGAGATCGAGCTTACTGAAGAAACAAATACTTCGCCCGGTGTCGAAACAGCGCTCTTCAACTCTCGATCAGATAGATATAGATATTATAATGATCCTCCAGTTACTTGATTTCTTTAATTTTCCTTATCTTCTCTACGTACGAGTTGAAAAAAACACTCTATGCTCGTCCTCATAATCGTGCAATGTGGAGCAGTGTGGACACGGCATTACGATTCGTCGAGCGCGAGCACGTGCATTGAAATCGCGCGTTGCGGCACATAAAAGCACACGTGATACGCCGCGGCCTTATCTCTCGTCGTGAAACATTCGGCGAAACATTTATACGCGAAGTAGTATACGATTCGATTCGATACTTTTTTTTCTTTGTCTTTCGCCGATGAAAACGCGATCTGTGCGTCCACGATCGATTTATCGACGTCAGATTATTCGTTTAAAAAATCGCGCTTCGCGTCCAATGTCGACCGGTTAACTCGATTTGCGAAACAGAAACGCGAGGGGATGAAAGGAGGGGAGGTTTTTAACGTTCGTTCGAGTGTAGGGTGATTTTCTGATCGATGGTCCAAGTTTCGAGGGTCGGTTGCGGATGCGGATGCCGATTTTGTCGAACGAGTTTCGGCTTCCGGCGCTTGTAAATTATTGGGATGTATATCGTTTTTGGAATTAATTTTTTTTTTTTTTCCATCGGTTTATAATCGAATAATTCGTCCGCTTTGTCGAGTATTTTGAATCGAACGAGAAAATATTTTTATTTTTAGGTGTATTTTTTTTTTTTTTTTCCCTCGGTTTATAATCGAATAATTCGGCCGCTTTTTCGAGTATTTTGAATCGAACGAGAAAATATTTTTATTTTTAGGTGTATTTTTTTTTTTTTTTTAATGATTAATCGATCGAGTTTAATCAAGTTATTATAATGATTAATCGATAAACATGTATTGAAATTACGCGAAAAGAAATGTTTACTCGTGTTTAAAATTACGAAATAGAATATCTCTTTGCTCTGCAAATGAATAATATCTTAATATTCTGATCATACTTTAAAAATTACATGTTTAATTTGCAATTGATATTATTCTAAAATCTAATCTTTACACTTTGACACATTGTAAGTTATAAAGTAATAAATAAATTGTGATTAATAAACACGTGATATTTTTATATATGATTAAGATTAATTTGATTTGTTGTTCACCTATATTTGAACTCAGACTTTGCTAATTGAAAGATTTACTAAATATTACGCTAACCTTTCATCTTTTTTAACGTTAATAAAAAATTCATCGTTTAGAAACAGAAGATTTTTTTTTTTTTTTTTAACACTCTTTTTATATTTCAACGCTTAACGTTGTACGTAAAATACGTACAAAGAAATTCTAACCAATCATGTATGATTATATCCGTCCATCATTCTCTATTTAAATCACATTAAAAAAAAAAAAATCACTGTTATCACATTTATCACAAACAAGTGTATATATTTTCTATAGATATTTATCATCACATTTCTATTTTCATAATTCAAATATGAAGAAGCCAAACAAAATATCACGTGATATACATTTATTCTCGAAAAGCAAATATAGCAAACTATTATTAAAGATCGGTCATCAATTTCAAGATGGATCCTATACAATCCTATGCATATATGTATATCAATGATATCCCGCTTGTATCGTTTGAAGAAAAACGCGACGAGAAGTCGATAAGGAGCAATTAATCGAGCGAATAACAAGAAACAACGAGTGACCTGACCTCTGGTAAACTCCGTGGAAGGGTACGATGCGATCATATGTATTTTTCTCGTGGGGGGCAAGGGATCGGATTTCGACAGCCGCGATCCTCGAGTTTCCGCTTTGGAAAGCGCTATATCGCAGTAGCGACTCAATGAAATGCAACCGTGTTCCGGAACCCAGGAAGTATATTTCGATTTCCGAGTGATTCCGAGTAATGCAGCTGATGCTGCAACTTCGTGACACTTATGCGCTCTGGGGCATTGTGATAAATTATGTTACAGCTTTACGGAAAATTTATATCGTATTTAAATTTTTTTTTTTTTCTTTCTCGTTGGAAGAAACATAACAATTTTTTTTTTATTTAGCTTTCTTTACACGATATAATCTACATGTTAATATGGCTTCTTTCGATACGCGCTTTAACGTGCATCAAGATTGATGAGAATTTAAAAAAAAAATTCAGAATTGATCGTTAACGTTTAATTTATGTATTTTATTGTTTAAATAGATTTTTCGATTTTAATTTTTAAAATAGTTGTTTTTATTATTATTATTATTATTAAACTACTTCAACTAAACTATTTTATGAGTAATTATAACAAATATTTCACTCTTAATGAATTGAAATATCTCAAATTTCTATATTATTCTTTCAAATATTTTTTCTATTGAACTTTTTATTTTCACGTTTCTTCCATAATACTCTAATACAGAAAATACTTTACTTTACCTATCTAAATCTTTTTTAATATTCCTAACTCCTAAAATCTTAGATTTACTCATTGACATTTCTATTTTCATTATTTAAAAATTATTCCATTATTCCAATTACAAGAAAATAATATCACATTACACAAGATTATTCCAAAAAGGTAATTTCTAAAAAAAAAAAAAA
>NW_006263451.1:312727-316753 GCF_000469605.1 Apis dorsata
ATCCCCAAACTCCAACTCGTGCCCTCCTTCAACGACAGGACAAGAAACTGTGTCACTGAAATCATCACTTCGCACGACCTTTCCCCTTCATCCAGCCCCACAAGAGCTGTGGAAAAACTTTGGAATCGGTATGCAGGGGCACGAGGGAATCGATGGAAGAAAGAAGGAAGAAGAACACAGGGGCCGTGCATCGCATGGCGCATGGAACAAAAGTGAAGGAAACCGGCGCAAAGGGCGAAAGAGCAAGAAGAGACCGGAGGGTCTTCTGGCTGAGTGTGGGTTCGAGAAGTAGGGCCATGTGTTCAGTGTCAAGTTGCTCGAATCTTTAGCCCGGTCCTCCGCTTCGTCCTGCTTCGCACGCTCTGCCTTTACGCGCTCACAAAGAAGCTTCAATTGGCTCGCGTGGATTTATCATAAACGAGTAATATTCAGATTTGTGGAATTTATTTATATCATCATTTCTTATATTTATTATTTCTTACCCCTTTCAAAAAAAAAAAAATTGAAACATTCTTCGTTAATAAGAAACGAAATTCAGACATATTCGTAAATTCATAGAATTAAAATATAATCATATATTATAGTAACCAAATTAAAAAAAAAAGATACGTAGATAATTAAACATACATTTGTATATATTCTTTTAAAGCACGATGCACAATGGAATATTTCATTTCAATTTATTATGAAAAATTAAAATAACTAATTACATAAAGGAGTTATTAATATCATATCTGATAATTAAGTATCTAATTAATCTTCTTACCATTACATGTTCAACAACCTTCTATACAATCTCATTAAAATTTCTGTCCCTAAAAATTTATATCACAAAGAAATAAACAATTTGCACAATCATACGTACATTGGCCAATCTTGTCTTACCTCCAAATACACATATCATCCCTAAATCTATATCCTAACATTTATCTCGTCAATCGTCAATCTCTTCGCGACATCGTACGACATCGCGTTTCCAGAATCGCGTATATGGAAATTAGACGACGTTCTCCCACCCATACCCGGGTAACCAAACAAAGGCTTTAGGGGCTCGAGAACCGCGGCTCTCGAAGGGTAAATATACAAAAACAATCGAACGGAAATACTTAAGGTCGTGAAACGGATTGCACATGCCGAGGAAACGGCGAGGCGAGGGAAGAAGGATGTCGATGATCGGGTGGACGTGGACGAGGGAGGGGGGAGGAGGAGAGAAAATTCGAGAGGGCATTGCGAGAAAGAAAGCATCGATGGGAACAAAGCGGGCAGCATCTGGAACGCGTTAGTGTTCTCCGGCCAACCGCCGCCCCCGTCTTTCGGCCTCCTCCTCCTCACTCTCTTTCTCTCTCTCTCTCTCTCTCTCTCTAGGGCACGCACACGCGCACGCGTGTCGTCCGCGAGACGGATCCGGCCTGGAAGGACCGCGAACCGAAAATTCGTCGCGGGCGGAACGGCCACGTGCGTTGTGCTGCTCGAAAGAAGGAAGAAGGAGGAGAAGGAAGAGAAGGAGGAGGAGGAGGAGGAGGAAGAATGTGAGAGAACGAGAGCGGGAACACGAGAGCTTTTTATCGCTGGATGGAATATGGATGTTGGATGGTGGATGATGATGATAGGTCGAATGGAAGGAATGCGTGACTAATATGCGTGGTGAGTGAAGGTGTTGTACGTATGTATATCACACGGTGCGTGATAATTGGTGTAATATGGATGGAATTCGGGAATGGAAGAAGATGAGTGGAATATAAATTGAAAGAGATCGAGAAAGATAGGGAGGATATCAAGAAATAGTAAAATAGTTGGTGTATGTAGGGAAAGTGTGCTATGTTTCTTTGGCTATGAGTGTCTCCCTTGGCACGGAGACTCCCTTGTTCTTGCCAAGGATTGGGGAGTCACAGTGAAGTCGAAAGTTTTTTCGAGGGTCGTTATTGAGATGCATCTTCCTGTTTCTTCCTTTCATTGAAATTTCAGTATACCATCTATCTTAAGAAATAGTTCCACTCAAGTCGAATGTGTCTTTCTTTCTTTCTTTCTTTCTTTCTTTCCTTTTTTTTTTTTTTTGTTTCGAGCCATGTGTTGTTCCGACCCCTATAATTCTGTTCTCTCGTCCGATAAAGTCCGTCTTAGAACTTTTTTCTCCCCGATTTCCTAAGCTTTTGTTTGACTGAGATATGACGTATCATTTGAAAATTATAAAAAAAAGTATCCTATTCTTAAATAAACGTTAATATTTATTTCAATCTCTTTTCTTTCTTTTCTTGAAAAATTATATCTTAAAATTTCCAAGAAAATATTACGTTCAATCAAGCACTCTCGATCATTAAACATTAATCGATTATTGTTCATCAGATTAATAATTACCCAAGAAAGAAAAATCCTTATAATTTTCATATTTGTTCCAAACCTTTCATTCCTTTATCCCTCGTCGCAAAAGAAAAAATTCTCTCTTAACTCTCGCTTGACTTTTTTTCCATTACACTGATCGTGAATCAACGATTCTTCCTTTGAACGCGGCGACAACAATATAATATTTTTTATTAATACCCACGTTTTGAAACGTTATTTCAGCGTTCAAAACGGAGAGAGGCGCAATTTTTAAACACCACGTAGCCGGCCCACGTACGATTTGTTCCCCAAGGAGGGAGGGGGGGGGGGAGGGAGGAAAGACAGTGAAAAAGCTACGTCTTAGAGATGACTTTTGGTAAAACGGCCGGCGATAAATGATATTTACGCGCCGCTTTCGCCGCTTGCATTTGGAAGTCACTATTCCGGTGGCTGAAAAGCGACATCTGTTTTCCCCGTTGCAGTACATTATTTCGTTTATTTTTAAACCTAACCCGTTGTTCCACATCACAACCGGCCCGGTATGTCGTAACTCCGAAACACTTAGCCATTTAATCGGATTTACAGAAGCCGCGTTAAAGGATATTTACAAGTCACGGCCAATTTATCGGCCGATTCATCGCTTGATCCTGCCGATCTTTTCTCTTATTGCGTGAAAAACAGGGCGTGAATTGAGAATTTTTCATACGAACCTTTTCAATTCTCAATTTCAACGATGTAGTCGACCGCGTAGAAGTTAGAAAAGAATTAAATGTGTGTATATTGTTGTACATTTAACATCAAGCATTAAGATTTATGTACATTGTTATCGGTGAGAGATTAACGTTTTTGTTTCGTGAATACAGATCAGTCAGTAAGATAATCAATTCAACATGATGCGTGTTTGTATTCATTTGAAGTCAATTTGGTGATGTAAATATCGTAAAATTATTGTGCAAATTTATTGCGAGTCCCAATAAATTGATTATTTTTCTTTAAACATATTACGAATGTAAAAATAAACGCCGTTCATTTGAAATTGATTCTTATCGAAATCGAAAGCCAACAATTTTTTTATTACTCCTACAGAAAAAAGGAATTTTATTTGAATATATATATATTTTTAATAGATTATCGACGAGATCAACTTTATTAATGCAATTAACGAAATCCTCTAATTCAATGCGAAAATTAAAGGAAAAAACGAAGAAAAAAAAATAACAAAAAATTATTTCCTTAGAAATTTAAATTATTGAATACAAACCGACAATAAAATTATATTCATACTCCTTCGTATAAAGGAATAGAAATTCACATCAGATCGATGATATTACGGAGAACGATCAGAAGATATAAAATAGGAACAGTATCTTCTAAGTTTTCTATTAATTACGATGATCAATCCTTTCCTCGACGAGCCGATACACCGCACGCGCGTATGAATAATCAATATCTGGTGCTTCCAAGTCTTGGAAAGTTATTACGCCGATAAATCGAAAGCAATCGCGGTGCCGGTGCAATATAACACCGAGGTATCGGCAGATTGTAATTTAGACTTTTTAAATATGCATGAAATGAGCAGATATCTTCGAACGGAGAATTATTAATAGTGATACGAAATCATCAGCGGAACTTTGATGGAAATAAAATCGAACGATTAATATTTAATATTTTATCTTACTACTAGTTTCACTTTTTTTTTTTTTTTTT
>NW_006263451.1:317146-321570 GCF_000469605.1 Apis dorsata
TTTTAAAAATTGTTGTTATAAAAATTTGCTCGATTATCGATTGGATCTATTCAGGATCGAGAAATATTATTTAAGCGGCGCGTGAAAATTCTTTGCGTGGAAAAAATTTCCAAGATATTTTAAGCGAGATTAGATTTTTTTCTACTTCAAAAAAGAAAGAAAAAAAAAAAAAAACGTAAAAAGATTAAAAAGGGCGAGTTCTACATTTTCCGTTTATGGAGCATATTACACACAAAATTTCCGGAGGTTTCTCGCGTTAATCTCTTATTTACAGCTACCCACAGTTACTTTGATATTCTCCGGGTCAAAAAGCAGAAAATTCTTCTCCCCTATCGTTCTCGAATAATATAAGAATAAAATATAAAAAATACAAATTACAATATTTCTCTCTGTTAAAGTAAAAAAGAAAATTCGCATTTATCCTTATCAAGGAACGAATAAAAATCCATCAATTAATTACGTTCGAAATCCGTTCAATAATATCCTTCCAACAATAAGATCCTGTGAAAAAAATTAGTTTTAAGATAGCTTTTAATCAGGTATCACAAAGAATACCGAGAACACACTGATACCACGACGTCCACAAAAGACCCAACAACGGTATCGCCACCCCACACCGACGATCTCGTTCTATTTCTTTGTTACTCTAGCATATTGTGCCGCGGTTTGTAACGGCACAACGAGCACGCCGATTATAGAGTAATCGGCCTCTTACCTCATTACCTTCCGAGAAAAGGTCGTACGATTTCTCGATGACAATTCGCCGGTTCCCATGCGCAATTGTCCCATACACGAGCATTATCAAAAGCAAGATCAAAATCATTACACCGTTGTCGTGCCATTTTACATCTGGAATGGACGCGACTGCATCCTCCCAACGAATCGTCGAACGACAACCACCTGACCGAATTTATTACACGGGAAATATAATAATAATTGTTTTCCAATTTATGCGCAACGTATTTATGACGAGAATTTTTATAGGAGCATAAAAAAATACTTGATTAATATTTGTATAAATAATATCGAGAAAATTATGTATCGATGTTAAGTCAGATCGAAACGAAAATTTTATTTACAAAGAGATTGGAAAATATAAATTTAGAATTATTAGAATATTGGAAAACGTATGAAAGGATAAATTGTCGATTTCTTAAAATTATTTATTATTATCGTTGAAAGGATTCCGTATAAGGATTCTGGGAGAATTATAATAAAAGGAAACCATTTTATATAAGAAATGATTATCAATTATCTGAAGATGATCAAGTTCTAAGTTAAATTCGAATATTATTCGTTATAATTTCCAAGAAAAAAATTTCGATACAAATATCTATCTATACAAGGATTACGTATCCACTAAACGATCGACGATTATTCGCCATCGTGACACACGCGCCGTCGATGGATGCAGAAACGGAAACCGTGATTGCAGCCTGGAAATTCCCTTTCTTTTTTCCATTTCCTTCCTTCCTCTATTTTATTTTCCATTTTTATTTTTGCCTTTGGGATCGTTGAAAAAAAAAAAAAAATATCCATCGATCTCACGGGAAACGTTATAATCGAGGCACAAATTTTTTTCCTCCGGTTCTCTGTGAGAGTTTGCCGTTGTTTTCGGGGCTAATTAGCCGTGCGACGAGACTTTTTTCAACTGCCAGATATTCGTCGTGATCGAAAAAAAATAGGGAAGCGAGGATGTTTCTCTATGGATATTTCTATATGATTGAAAGCGCGTATATAAATGTACGCGCATATTACGTAAGAATATATTTGCCGAGTAAAATTAACTATGAAATATTGTTCTGAATTGAATTAATAGAAAATTAATTGTTGGACTTTAATTACGTTAGACGAGCAAAAAAAAAAAAAAATAGGAAAATATAAAAATATATATTAGGAATATTGTAATATTGTGTAAGTGAATATTTTGACATTTTAAAAAATATAATACTTTTTTTTTAATTATTTCATTTACTGAAGCAAGCGATATATAAATGATCGAAATGCATAATAGAATATTGAGAATATGAACAAGTATAATTGTTCAAAACGAGAAGAAGGAGCTCTTTTTTTTTTATTTTACGACGTAATCACAAATGCTGTTTAGTTAATACACATGACAATTAATCGCATCTCGATCGCAATATTTTTATATTTAAATAATTTACGCAGAAAGAAAAAAATTGCAAATGAAACAAGAGAGAGAGAGAGAGAGAGAGAGTGAGAGAGAGAGAGAGAGAGATTCAAGAATTTAAATGAAACAAAAGTATTCTCATATTGACGAATTAAATGATAATTAGAGTATCGTTCGATTTTAAATAAGATAATTTGTTTACGTCAAAAGATGTTAAACTGCAACAATTAATACATCATAGGAAGCACAATTTCTCGTTCATTCTTTCCGCTAACTATCCGAGATAATGTCAATATCATACACGCTTCGTTATCTGATCTAATTATCATTCATGGTACATCACGTAAGATATATACGCGTATCTTGTGGAATATACATATTAACACATTGCTGACATTAAAGGCATATCATGTAAAACGATCGACGTTACTTAGTAATTCATTAACGAGCGTGTGAGAGAAAAAACGGCGCGTGAATTGATGTTAAAAATTGCTTCGATCGCGCGCGCGGCTATAATCAATTAACTATTCATCGCCGTGAATCGTGAGATCTGAGATGCAATTCGACAATTTTATTATTATTTCTTTATATTTTCTATGTGGAAAGAATCACAGGGTTTGTATCACTCGTGAAAAATCATAATATGACTTTTCATTGTTTTACATTGTTATACGTCTCTGTTCACAAGTATTAATTTATTTTATTATACAATGACAGAGACGAATCGAGAAAATAATTAATTCGGAATAGATTATAATTTTTTATTCACTTTTAAAAATTATTCGAGATTATTTTATCAGAAAAATTAATAAATTAATTTATAAGATACGTGTAATTATAATAAACTAGTTATTTTATTGAAAATTTTCATTTATATAAAATATAATTATTTAATATCGATTAGTGAAATCTGTTTTGAAACAGTATTTAAATATGAAAGTGTTTTTTAGAAAGATATCGCAATGTAAAAAAAAGTTATTATTTTTTTCAATAATACGATTTCAAAACATTTTTGTCAGTATTAAAAATCATCAACGGGAATCTTGACACGTCTCTACAAATAAAAATTCATAAACACAATCGCTGTTTATCGCTGTCGAAGAAAGTATTTCAAGACCTATATTCGTATGACCTTTCTTCATCTCATAACAAAGCAGAATATCCGCCTAAAGTTTATCCATCTATTTTTCGAGCATCATGCGCATTAAATCCACTGCGATAACCTCGATCCATCTTATCCTATCCTGTGTTAAGAATATCCTCTCGTAAAATTCATCTATATGTATCTATATGTGTATGGTGTTTGAAAAGAAAAAGTGCTTTTTTAAAAAAAAATGCATAAATGTATCCAAGTTAAAACTATGAGATAAATTTTACATCAAATGTTAAAAATATCTCCTTCTCAATATTCTAAATAAATACAAAATAAATAACGATAAAAACAATTACGTGTTGAAATCCAGAAATAAATTATTCTAAACTTCAACTCGCGATAATCTTATATTAAAAATATTTATCAATACAATTCTAAACGCATATATTAAATCTACGTAACACGTTTTGTAACGCAAACATAACCTCAACAAATACCTATTCCTATACCTATTCCATTCTACGTTATTATTCTTTAAAAAGTTAAATATATATTTCTCGAGAATGATATCACATTAAATTCATCTTACCATCGATAAAAATTCACCATTTATTCACACTGATCAACGAAATTTCTTTTTAAACTTACTTCATCCAATGAAGGTAACCACATTTCAACCATCGATCAAAGTATCATTACGCATACAACTATCGTTACAATATTTATACATATTGTTAATCGTCTATTGCGCAACGATAACTCGTTATAAGTTATTCTTGATATTATACAGCCTGGACCACAATATCGTGATAATTTTTTCCGCCATTCACACTGGGACGCGCATCACGCTCGCGCATTTTGACACTCGTGGATCGTGTGCGCGCATTGTTCGCTCGACAATGACGAAATCGCGCGAGAAACATTGTCGAGAAGACGCACGCGTTTCCAAATTCATGTGGACCGAAGTGTCACACGTAATTATAGACCTGTCCACGTATCTCACCCGGAATCGTGCCGCTTGTCTCGAGTCGAGCACTTCTCGTTTCACCACCCACGCCTTTTTTCGAGTTTATCGGCACGAAGACTGATGAATGAACCCTTCACTATTCGTATATGATCCTGCGGCACCGCGGATATTACGAACGTTATCGTTAGTTGATGTTTACGTAAATGAATTTTTTTTTTTTTTTTTTTTTT
>NW_006263451.1:321758-328119 GCF_000469605.1 Apis dorsata
ATTTTTTTTCTCATCTTTTAAATATTATAACGAACGTTTCAACTTCAGACATTTTGTATATTTTTGCATATTATGCATATTATTCTTTACATTTTAACCCCCATTTAACTTTGTCGTAATTGCAAAAACATATATACAGTTTAAATTATCATAATTTTTGTAGTCGTGTAACGGATGATGGTTTCGATGATCAATAAGATTAAGATTTATAAATTTTATTTATAAGTTACGATTAAAATAATGCGGCTCATCAGTGGACAATTAGCATTGCTGATAATACGATTGCATATTTATTTTGTGGAGAATCTTATCTTATAGAATTTTCATTATCATTTGAATAAGAAAATCGTTTATCGAAAAAAACGTTTGTTGCTTCAATGTTACGAATATTTTACGAATCTATCATTTTTTAACGCGTCGATTATAATAAGTAATATTTCGCTGTAAAAAATTCCTCGTTTCATAACATTGTTCAATAGATATCGTGAACTTTGTCTTCGAGTTTTGTGCTACTTATTCTCAATAAGTATGACGTTTTACAAAATTTTTTAGACAATTTTTTACTACGTATATAGAAACACAGTGAGAAACTCGTAACTTATTACGAATGATACCTTAATTTCAAAAAAGAACGGAGAAATATATATATATCAGATTTCAAAAAAGTTTTTCATTATGAAGATGAATTTTTAATATGAAATTGGATAATAATTACGTATTATGAGCTTGAAATAAATTCGTTGAAATAAATTCATTGAAATGACACAAAGATTTAAAATATGCATTTTAGAATAAATGTTATTTTAGCTACTTTTTTCGAAGATTAACACATTATTAAATAATGTATTAAATTATATTATCAAATACATTTAATTATTAATAATATTAAATATTAATAATATAGTGAATTTTTTATAATATATTGCATATAATATTGTAATTTAATATATGAATAATTCTGCACATTTATCTAATTTATATAATTGAATTATCATTCAATTTAATTTATTTATATATGATACAATAGTTTTAATCCAATGTTATTATTTATTAAAAAGATATATAGTTTGAAAATTTAAATAATAAATTAATCGATAAATAAAATATTAATTATTTAATCTTCGATAGATTATATTTCGAATTAAATAAACTATGTTTCTAATATATGTGTGTTTTAAGCTTTAGATTCTTAATCGGTGGAATTTAAAGTTTCCCAACATTTAAGGAGTTTAATTAAATAATATAATCGCATCACGCTATACAACTGGCTTGTGATTAGATTGTAACATTATTGTCGATTATCGGTGTAATTATACGTTACATTTTGCTTAAAGAAATTAAAAAAAAAAAAAAAAAAAAATCAGAATAATAAACGTATATATATTTAAGTTGCTAAAAGTCAAAGCAATTGACCTGTGTAACTTTTGCAATGCAAATTCAACGGAATTCGTAATTCAACGATCTTTGATGCAGCAGTTTATGAATTCGTTTAAATGAAATTATGTTTCATTTTGTAATACAAATATGAATATTAAATTATACTTTGAAATTTTAAATAAATATAATTTTTTTCCATGATATATCCGTAGTTTATTCTATATATCATAATACGCATCCTTTTGCGTAAAAATTAATCAAGAATATTCTAAGTAAATCCAATTTTAATTTTAACCATTGTTATCCTTAACTAAATTCTTAGAATCCTTTGTTTTACGTTTGTCTCGATCCTTTGTTTTCATGTATTGCGTTCGAAAACAAGTATTTCTCGAATTCAAAAAAAAAAAAAAGAAAAAAAAGACGATTCTAATCACTGACTAATGAATCACCATATCCTCGAGAATAAATAATATTGTATGAATCGACTGCCAATTAACGTATCATCTCGAATTACTTATTTCAAATCTATATGAAAATATCAGACAGCTATTTTATCCTAATAATTTTCAAAACTTAATTGGATCATTGTTATTTAACATATTTGCCATTTGGATTTGTATATTTAAAATTTTAAAATTAATTTAAAATTTTAAATGAACATGTTTGACGAATCTGAGGAAAAACAATTTATTCAAATTTTATTAAAATACATCGAGATAAAATAATTTATCTCAATTTATTTCAATTTCTAAAGACACAAACGTAATATAAGAGAGTTAATGATATTAATTCGACTACTTCGTTGATATTATAAAGATGAAATTCGAATAACGCATTATTTCGATCAAAGCTTCAACTCAATTTATTGGACTCGAAGAATCGTATCTGAGAGGAACGCTAAATAATGCCATTCTAATAATTATATAACCTCTCGCCGATTAGATTATGGCTCTTATAAAGCATTATCAAGTCGTTTGCACGCAATATTTTGAAATACAACGAAAAAAAGCAATGGTCACATTTGCGCCGTTAAGAATGGCTATATCCAGACTATCGTTTTTTTTTTTTTTTTTTTTTATATAATTTCCAAATCTTCATTATATATTGGCATACACATTGGCGTGTTTGAAACGTGACAAACAAGAACGAGCGATCGATCAATGCATGACATATGGCGACATGTAAGTAATTCATCGGTACTACATTATTACATCTATTCGAAAATATCAAAATAAAAAATTGACGATAACAAAAAAAAAAAAAAAAAAAGAAAGAAATGATAAATGATAAAATTAGCAAAATTATTGAAAAATATAAATTTAATTCATTTGATCGATTTAACTTTAAAAATAAAACAAGAAGAAAAAGCAAAACGGACGTCATTAAAACATTACACGATTATTATACGATTCTAATGATCATTATTACCATATTATTTACTAAATAATACTATTTATCATTTTTTTTTTTTTTTCAATTATCATCGCAACAACGAACACGCACGCATTCACGTGTTCAGAAAGCGGCAGGCTGAAAGACGGGCGCCATTACAATATTTATGCACGCGGCCGATTAGAGACGCGGTTTTCAACGATCGTTATTATTATCATATTATTTACCAGCGGCGAGCAAAAGCTCGTGTGCTTGCCTGCACAGGTATGTATCTCGTTTCTCGGTTATTGATCAGGGCATAATGCACGGCGAGAGGCTACAGGCCCAGATACTGTAATCCATGCAACGCGGGGCATTTATTATGCGCCGGGAGCGGAGAGATCGTAGAAATGTAAAGGCGGTCGATGAATATGGATGGAAAATATAGAAACGTTTCGATAACAAAGTCTGCCTCTGTGCAGTCATTCGATCTCTTCCATTCGAGTTTTTTCCCGCCTTTTTACTCCGATGAACGACGCGGAAAAATGCAGGGACGAACGCACTTGCCACGAACGCGGCTTGTTACGTAAAGAAAACGTTCTGTTCTTTCTTTTCTCTCTTTCTCTTTCTCTCCCTCTTTCTCTGTCTCTACTTTTTTCTCATCACTCTTTGTTCTTTTTTGTGTCATCTTTTTTTTCTTTCTTTCTTCCTTTTTTTCTACTTTTTTTGGCGTGAACGTAACAGAAGAGGAAGAATAAAGAATCGAAAAACGGATAACGTCACTGTTCGATCCTCGAGGAATCTACGAAAAATCGACGAGCAAGAAAAAGAATAATCTTTTCTTTCACGATTTCATCTCAGTTCTTGCTTATAATTACGAGAACATCTCTTTGAGTATGAATTTAACGGGGCAACAACAGGAACCAATTGTTGACCCAATTCATTTTTATTTGGACGCAAATGCTTCTCTTGGAAGCAAAGAGTCGTTTTCAGAAATTTAATAAACCGATATCCTTTACGCTCTCTTTTGCCGAGTATCGATAAAATCTATACTGTTGTGGAGAACAATGGACAACAATGGAATAGATGTAGGATAGAATCGGAGAAAATTCGATTGGATTTCGCTATTTTCACGTTCGGCTCGGTCGCCGATATCGATGGATCCCAATTACGCAACGATACGTAAATGCAACAATGTGTATGCACGAATGTCGACACCATGCGTCCGCTGTTAATTATCATCCTATCTCCTCTCGAGATTATCGAGGTATTTTTGGCGTGAACCATGGAGTATGGCCATGGCAACACGCATCTAGAATCCGCGGATTATTCTTGGTAGCGGAATTTAACGCGGAAACGGGTCGTGTAATTGATTGGGAAGACGTAGATCGATATAATGAAATTCGTATCGAGGAATTTCGGGGAGAGGATTTGTGGGGATATTTAGAACCTCTTTGAGAGGGAGAGGGAGAGAGAGGTTTATTTCGTTTTGCGATTAGAAGGTATTACAGCGAGGGGATATATAAAGTGGATGACTCTCCGCATAGAAAGAGGGGAATATCGCGTGAAGTTTAGTGCGAAACTATTTTGTTGTTAATGAGTTAATTTTGAATTGGGATAATTTTGTTATATCGTTTCATTGCTTCGGCTCACGAAAAATGGATTAAAGGAATCCGACAGTGCGACAGTGAATTTAGAACCGTCGAGTTTCTTAAATATTTGTGAGTGTTAATAGCTTGTTGGTGTAGCTATTTTTATAGAAGATAAGTTTTTATCCGAGTAATTATTCAACTCAGTTTTGACTTTCAAAACGACTCGTAGTATGTATCACGTCGACTAATCCACGAAAATGTTCTGTTCTTGCGCATAAATTTCCACCATTGTCGTTCCAGTAGCATCACAAAAAAATTCATTAATCACGAATGATATATACGTAATATGAATTTCATTTACAACCCACGTATAAAAATATTCGCAACTAAAATTATCCGTTTTAATAATCGAATACAAAAATCAAAAGTGATCTTCAAATTTTCACGAATAAAATAAACAAGATTAATCCCATATATATATATATTTGTTTATATATAATATAAATTTCTGTCAAACTTCCAAACTTTTCTATCAAACTTTCCATTTATTTTCATTTCTCGTAAAATGGAGTCTATTCTATCATTGAGATCACTTTTGATCACTCATTGTCTTTACATAAATAAATTTCTCGATCGATGAATTCCATTTGTAACTAGAATTCTATTTAATTTCATCTTCTATGAATTTTCGTATTTATTTTCGATATCAAAATTTAGAAAGCAACAACTCTATAAGCAGACGCAACGAGTAGATTCAATCGGAACAAGAAAAAGTCTTCGATAATTCTCTTCCTTTGTTTTCACTTTCTCTTTTGACCAACGTGTAATACATGTACGATCTCGTTAAAATAGCTTCTTCATCCCTTCTATCTATCCCCTAAGACGAAGGAAACATTTTAACAGGCAAATTCTCTCACGCGGCGAAGAAAATCCGACGAATTGTCTGGTCTGGACAGAAAGGGTTAATGGCACGAAAATAATTATTTCACGAGCCATCGAATAACGGCCCGTTTCCTTTTTATTCTTCTGGAATTTCTATTTTCGAATCTCTGTTGTTCCTCGCGCACTCGAAAACTTTCCTTCCCTCCTCACATTGTGCGTGGCCCAAAGTACGCACGCAAGCGAAACACGCTTTGGCCATCTCTATTCTGATATCATTCCACGTGAAACAACACAGCCGCGGACTTCTGGAAGATGGATGCTGTTTAATTCTCGGAATTTGGCTGCATGTAAGAACAAGAGCGGGCATTGTGAGCTCGGTGAGACAATGTAACGTTGACAGCAGCGTTTTATTTCGGGAGATAGTTAATCCAACTCGCGACTCTTGAAACGTGAAATTCAATGCTAGAGAGTTTTTGTAGAATTCGTAGAGACACTCTCGTTGCCCAGACGATATTTTGCAGAAAAGCAAAATGGTAGCTTGAAGATAATTTTTATTATGCAATTTTATCGATATGGATGGATAATTTTAAAATACGGAATAATAAAATAAAAATAAATAAATTATTGAGGAATATTGAGGAAATAATTATTCGTGGAAAATGATTTAAAAATTTAAAAAATTTTAAAATTGCCTCGATGAGTAATTCCACGATAGAAACGATAATACTTCAAAATTTTCTTCTCTAATCGTAAGATGATTATCACATTGAACGCGTTAAAGATAACACTATGAGATATAAATTATGGAATATCGAGGATAATTATTCGTAGGAAATGATAAAATTTAAAAAAAAATTGCCTCGATGAGTAATTCCACGATTCAAACGATGATACTTTAAAACTTTTTCCTCTAATCGTAAGATGATTATCACATTGAACGCGTTAAAGATAATACTATGAGATATCGAGACTACAAGATCCCAAGAATAATTTCAATAATAAATCGAGTACCAGATGGGTACTCGAAGGGGGTAGTTAAAATATCGAAAGCATCAAAGACAACGAGACAGTGAAACGGTTCAAAAAAAAAAAAAAAAGAAAAAAGAAAAAAAATGGTTTCGAATCATCGCTATGTATTC
>NW_006263451.1:328270-328920 GCF_000469605.1 Apis dorsata
CATCGCTATGTATTCCACGAAAACTCGGGCGCAAAGGGTCGTCCCAAATGTGTCTACGATAAAAATACCATTACGCCGATTTTAATTAAGGACACGATGAAAGATTTATCCCTGTCCCATCGGCGACCCCTCACGGTTCCGGTTTAGCTGTTTATGCAAACCACCGACTTCACCCTTTGATGTCGACGCTCGTGTTGCGCGTTTTCAGGCCCCGCACTTTCGATCTCGAGCCTACCTATTTTACAACCCGCCTATCCACCGACCGAAAAGATGGAAAATTGAAACGAACCTTCCCCCTTCGATGCCTCGCCGATTATAAACATAGAAAACCAACCTCGAATCCCTCGCTTTTCCAATCACGTTTGGGGCATATCTGTCACCCTCCCCCCGTCTACGAGGAGGCCGTCTCGGGACCGTTTCTTTCCCATGCAAAAGAAACCGTTCTCAACCCCCCTCCCCCAGGGCCGAGGGTGGATAACCGTAATCCGGTCACGTTCCACAGAGAACGACTTTGTTTCCCAGGAAAATTTTCCGTCCTCCTTTACCCTCTCTGGACAAGTGGCGCAGCGGAGACGCGAGTGGAAGAGAACGAGAGAGGATCGGCGAGAGGAACCGTCAAGTGGCTCGGGAGGAAAGACGAAATCTCCGTT
>NW_006263451.1:329516-330780 GCF_000469605.1 Apis dorsata
GGGGAAGAGGGAAGAGGGTCGAAGTTTAGGATACACGACGGAGATACGGGGAAAGAGACGGTTGGTAAATGGAAACTCGAGGAAGAGGGTAGAGGGTACGGCTGCGGTACGACGAGAGAGAGAGAGAGAGAGAGAGAGAAACGCACCAAGGGAGGGTCACTGGGTCAGACGCGTTGCAATGCTTCCCTCTCTTTCTCTGCCACCCTCCTTCCGATTCTCTCCCTCGCGCCTCGTTCATTCTCTCTCTTTCCCCGAGATCTGTCACTCTCTCTTGCGTGAGATCTCCTTCTCTTTCGCCGGGAACACATGGCCCCATGCGTGTGCACACGGGCTGTCTGGCAGCCGCGGAACACGCACGCACGCACCTACACACGCGAACACGCGCTGACGTTATCGCTCGAGCGTTGCACAGATTACGTTACCGTGGCGTTTACGACGGTGCGGCTCAAGTTTGGATCCACGTTTCGATTCGATCGAATTTTTAATAAAAATCGAAGGGAAGAGGAGAGAGGAGGGGGAATATATCGTTGGTCGAGCGTTTACGGGGCACACGTTTGTTTGGAATTCGTCGTCGATTCGAGAGGAGAAGCTGAGGTGACAGTGGAGAGAGTAGTAGTAGTAACGAACACTGTCGCACCGGTATCGTCGTCGGTCACGTGCTCGTCTCACTCACCTGCCAAGCGTGCTCATATCATCCTGCTCGCGCGCTGGTAGCCTCGACTACCCCGAACTTCGACCTCCTCGTGGCACTTGTCACGTAATTACGAGATATATATTATATGTATATTTGACACCCCCGCACAGAACCGGCACTTGAACGAGAAGCAACGATCCGAGGCTTGAGATGCGAGCGTGTCGGACGTGGCGCGGATCCACCGTTCCAAGGAACACTCGATGCAACGAAATTCGGCGGACGTTGTTACGTTTCACTCGTCCACGATCTACACAATCGTGAACAATATATATATACGTGTATGTATACGTGGAACACTAGACGTCTTCGAAGAATCGTGTACACCGGTTGGTCCCAACCCAACCAGGTTCACGTCATGGTCCACGGTCCTGCGGCGGATGTTCCGTCGCGACGTTGGTCACCGATCTCACTCACAGGAAGACAGGAAGATCGATGTAGCTTCGGAGGGAACGCGCGCGCGCACACACGCACGCACGATTGGAAATCCAGTTGTTCCGTGTGCGCCGAGATCCTCCGATCTTCCGGTCGTAGAAGACGAGGAGGAACAGAAAGAGGAAGAGGAAGAGGAAG
>NW_006263451.1:331597-335834 GCF_000469605.1 Apis dorsata
GGTAGTAGTGGTAGTGGATGGGCAGCATCGTGTACTGTCGCGTTGGATGTTGCTTTTTCCGCCTTTTTTTTTATTATTTCCTTTTTTTCGCTTTATTTCTTTCCCTCGTCGTCTTCCACCCGTCCCTTTCAGAGCTTTCGCGGAGAACGAGGAGCTGAGTCACGTGACGCGCGAGGATACCGAAGGTTGACGATGTAACGCGTGCCTTTTAACGGGAGTTTGTCAGACTGATTACTTATTTCACGTTGATGGATATTGTTGTAGTTGGCTGGAAGTTTGTGATTTACGTATTCTAACACGCGGCTGCAGTGTATACGTTTCGCCTGACCATTTCAGATGTCTCTAATTAGTATGAGAGATTGATATTTAATTTCGAATTCTAATATATAACTAATATATAATATATATAAATAAAATAAATATGCGGATACACACATTATACGTTAATATTGAAAATAAATTTCCCAACAACTTGTCCAGGCTTTCCACTGTTAGATACGAATCGGTGGAACCAGCTATCAATCGGCTATCCCCTTCGATGATCCGTGGGGCGGCGAATGCGAGCGCGGTGATTCGACTGGCGGTCGAATCCCGTCGGATCAGGGGCGGGGTGCTGCGCATTGTCTATTGTTTCGGACGGAGGCGGCGGTCGCGGCACAACCCCCGGCCGCCGGCGACGGGTCTACGACGGGGACGTGGAGGTGGTTGGAAGCCGACCAATGGGAGGCGAGGCACACCCGCGCAAATCACAATGCTTATTGTTGTCGCCGAGCTGTCCGCCCACATCCCTGGATCGCTTCTTCCACCTCCGCCCGGCGCCAACTCCTGCAGCTCGGTCAGGTAGAAATCTCTGCAGGTGCGCGGTTCGCGCCATTGCTCCGTTTCGCGCTCATTTGTCAATTCTCTTTGAAAAATATTTCTCAATCGTAGAGAAAATTTTATAATCTTTCGCTTATTTTACGAATTATGCCTTCGTCGTACGTGATACGCTGTACGTATTATTCACGTACGCCATTGTGATTTTTATTTTTTTATTTTTTTTTTTTTAGTAAAATTCGTCGTTGTTACTTGTCAATAATTTTTGCAGTTAATCTATATCATCGGTGTGTATTGTTGATTAACTTCGAAGAATCGATCGATAATTAGATATTCGAGGTTTGAAGTCGGATATTAATTTAATCTTCGAATTATTTAGAATGTCGAGGAACTGCAATCTCTTGCATAATACACAGAATTCCAATAAGTTATATAATTAATAAATTAGATCAATTTATTCTAAAACTAAAATTCTATTCTAGTATTTCTTGAGATTGTATTAAATAAAATACAATAACGTAGAAGATTGATCTACTTTAGATATCAACTTCTTCCAGACGAGCAGCTCAAAACGAAATCACCCAAAATCGGCCAACTTCGACAAAAATCCAAAATCTCGCCGATTTCAATTTCTCGAGTCCTCCCCTTCTTCTCACGAATCCAATCGAAATAAAAAAAAAAAAAAAGAAATCTACCAATTTTCCCCCGTCTATCCCCCGAAATCCACAATTCAAATTCGCGTCCACGAAATCCTCGAGCTCAAAGCCTACGTGCGTGAGAGGAAGCGAAGCTCGGCGAGAGAGGGGTTCCTTGGTTCTCTCGCCGCCGCCGCCGCCGCCGCCGCTCAGTTTCAGCCGGGTCTCGTTCGATCCCCTCTCCCTCTCCAGGTTGCATTTGCCTTCGTCGTGTCAGATAGAATATCCTGTCTCGTCTCCATCGCGCACGCACAGGTACATACACCTCCCCCACCCCCTTCGTATGTACCGCTCGTTCTATGTTGGAGGAGATCGTAGAGCGCCCATCCTCCCCCTCCTCGTGCCACCCTCGCTGTTCCTCCACCGCGGCGAGAGGAATGGACGAGAATGGCGTCGGCGCGCATCCCTTTCATGTCCTCCGCAAAACCCATTCCCCCCTCTTCTCTTAGCTGCTGCTCGTCCTCCGCACCAATGCACCCTTGACTTGCGCCCCTTACCATCCCCACCGTCACGCTAAACAGAACGGGCACGTACACACGCGTGTGCTACGAAAACGCGCACACATATTTCCTGGAAATATTGGCGAATCTCGCGCGCGATGGTACACGTTTTGCCCTCTCTCTCTCTCTTTCTCTCTATGTACGTACCTCTATGCACGTTCTCCTCCTCCTCCTCCTCCTCCTCNGTCTCTCGTGCACGTGTACCAACCAAGGGAACCGAGGTTCGTCGTCCACTTCGTGGATGCACCCTTTTTATCGAAGGCCACAAAACACACAAGCGATGCGCTTTTTCCTCGGGGGAGGGGGGCACTACCTGCACGCCTCCCCCCCTCACCCAAAATGCGGTCCTCGAACCGTTTTGCGAACATTATCCCGATTCAGAGCGCTGAACGCCGCACTCGAGACGCGCATACACGCGGGTTCCCTTCGAGTGAAAGAGCGGGCCGACTTTATTTTCTTTTTCTTTTTTTTTTTACGCTAATGGTGTTTTCTTTTTCTCGCGTGATGGCGGTGGAACGGTCACGCAAGAACGTCGTAAGAAGAAGAAGAAGAAGAGGAGGAGGAATATTGAATTGATTTTTCGATTAAGAATTTTGAATCGCCGCTGGACTCGATCTCGTAACGCTGGTTGGAGAGGGATTTGTTCGTATCGTAGAGAATACATTTCGTTTCATTGTCTCGTTAAAATGCGAATTTTCCATTGAACCGATTTCCCGAACCCGGGAAGAATCGGCGTTTCCTGTTCCACTTACTAAATGGAGGCTCCGCTATTTCCGTGCTGTAATATTGCACGTGAATATCGTCGTTTTACCGGATTGCGCCACCTACTTAATTACCACGACAACCGTTTTACGACGTGAAATATCTTTTTCTGATGCGAGCGCGCGAACGTTTTATATGCTCCGCGACGCGGTTGTACGTATCTAATTGAGATTTTTATTGCGATTAGCGGACGATGCGCGCCCATCAAGGAAACCTATATCGTCGTTCAACGGAGAAATGGACACCAAGGAATGCAGCTTTCTTATATTTATCTTGTTCATTAAATCGAATATTCGTTGAAAATTCTTTCATCGTGAAAACAGATTCTGCCTAAGATTATTTTTAGATTGTACGAATAATATTTATCTTAAGTAGTAGAGAGATAATGGATATCGTGGAACGCGATATTTTGGATTCTTTTTCTTTTTTTCTTTTTTTTATTTCGCTATGTTTCTCTAATAAATAAAACGACAGAGAGAGAGAGAGAGAAAAAAATAAGTTTCTATTTCTATATAGCGCTTAGCAAATATATTAAGTAGATTAGATGCAGTTAGTGGTCAGCCAACTGGCGTTCCAAAAAAGTAGTATGATTAAGTATGACGATTGCTATCTTCTTCAAATATTTTAGAAATGAAAATAAAAGTAACTATAGCAAATAATAATAGTTTTATATCGTTCGAAATATTATTGTACAAGACTTATTATATTGCAAGAAGATCGTTGGAAATTCTGATCGGCTTGTATCTTTGTCTAAAACAAATATCCACTCTATTCGAATATTATTCACGTTGATGACAACACCACACGATAAATGACTGCCAGCCTTCGCAAACTCATTGCCAGAATTAAGGCGTATTTGAAAGTATTCATGCCTATCCTTTATAATTCGTTTCATGATTAATACTTACTTTCGAAATATTATGCGTAACATGAAAATCGGAGAATATATAAATAAGCAAAATCTTGCTAATTCAATTAAATTACCTACATCCCGAATAGTATATATTCATGTTCTTTGCACGATATCGATTATATATATATATCGATATCAAAATAAAAACTTATATCTTTTTATATAAATACTCGCAATTTAATTTTTCTATTCACAATTTCCTCTCCACTCAGGATCGAATGTAAGCAAATAAAGGAAGAAAAATTCGATTCAAATTTATGCATCTATCCAACGTACGCGATGCATCGTTCCACGATGATATTCTCTGGAACAAACGACCAACTCTGCAATAAATCAACGCGCTAACAATCCAATTTTAATCCTCTCTCGTTGTCCACCCGTTCATCATCCACCCATCCCCGACAAAGACGTCCATTCCCTTCCAGACGACATTATCGCCGCAATAAGGCAGGACAAAGTGGCAGCGCAAACTTGTCGGCGTACGAGCGGAAACGGGTTCTAAATTTCCCCCCGGGGAGGGAATCGAGGGGAGGCCGTTGTTTCGCCGTTTT
>NW_006263451.1:335941-336155 GCF_000469605.1 Apis dorsata
ATCCTCCATAGCGCGCAACGATTCGTTTCGCCGTGGGTGGAGGAGGGTGGGGGCGGGTGATCGTTACGCGTTGCACCGTATTAACCAAGCGGTGGGATACCATTCTATTCCGGTAACCGGGAGCAGAAGACAAGAACAATGAGGGTTCCCCGTGTATTCCTCCTCCTCCTCCTCCTCCTCCTCCTCCTCCGTGTGTGCATCGCTCCCGTGCGCG
>NW_006263451.1:337428-340903 GCF_000469605.1 Apis dorsata
AGGGAGGGAGAGAGAGAGAGAAAGTCCCCCTCGTTTTTTATTTTATTTTATTTTATTTGCTTTTTCCTTTTTTCTTTTTCTTTTTTCTACCATCGGTGTCCCTTATTCTTCTTCCTTGCCGCTTTGTTGCTCCCATTATTAATATATCGCTGTTGCCGCGCGTGACCGGCCGAATCGTTTCTGATCTTTCTTTTTTTCACCTTGCTTCTTCTCCTTCTTCGTCGTCGTCGTCGTCGTCTTCTTGTTGTTGAGAGAGGAGAGTCGTGCTCTTCCTATTACGCCCTGCGTTTCTGCCTGCCTTGCCTTCTTCTTCTTCGCGCGAGCATCACCCCCGCCCGGGCCATCCATCCGGTGATGCGAGTCTCGCTGATTATAAATAGTAACCTTTGTCGGACGCTTTTCTTTGGACCTCTATCGTTTCATCGTCGTTGTCTCCATCGTATTCGCACCCACCTTCGTACACGCCTTCGTATATATACATATATACACATATAATATATTCATTTTGAGAACAGAATTTAACGAGAAGAAAATCTATTTATATGAAAAAGTCTGTCAAAAGAATTTTACAATTTGTCGATATTTTTAACACCTGTTTGCAATCTATAAGTGAGAAAAAAAAGAAAAACAAAAAAGAATGTAGCACACGTGCAAGAAGCACATTTCTTGAAAAATGAAACACATGAAAGAATAGAATCTTCTTTATCTCCACGAGTCCAAGCTACGATTAAAACTAACGTTTATTCGCGTAAATAAAATTTCGCCATGGTGACGGATGATCTAGAAATATAAAAATCGAAGCGCAATAACCGCGTCCACAGTGGACGGGTGCACAACGCGTGGGCGTTGCATAGCTGCAATCCGCGAACCACGACCGCCTGCATTATCGCGGAAAAGAGACTGGCGGCCCTCGAAGGCCGATGATCGATCACTTACTCGTGAGATTCGCGTGGTGTGAGATCGAGTAGGCGCGTGTGTACTACCTGACGCTTGATTGACAGCAATTTCGTAAGATACCACGCGGCCAGCCTCCAAGGAATCTGGAACGGAGCGATTAATTGGAATAAAACGATCGGTGTCGCGTGTATTTTCGCATTTTTTTTCTGTTACTCTTTGTTATTAGAATTTCGTGACACCAGCGTGAAAGCACGAAAGTGTATATTTTGGAGAGAATGTTTATATGAATATGTTTATATATCTACTTTTTCTTTTTTTCTTTTTTTTAATATTCAGATTAGATCAAAGTGATAATTTGAAGCGAAGATTCTGTCAGTTAAGGGGATAGAAATGTAATTAAATAAATTATCTTACGAGTTTGCTTTCTTTCTTTCTTTTTTTGTCATTCGTTGGAATTTTGTTTGCGGTTAAATTCGAAGCTACACGAAGAAGAAGTGCTCTGTTTTTGGAATATCATTCTTTGATCATTGACGAAGTCGCGGATGGATACGTGGGGAAGTGTGTTTAGAAACTGGTTCGAGGTAAGCCCGGTTTGATCTGTCATGTGAAATTTGCTTGGAAATTGGAATACGCGTGACGTTGAGTTATTAGAATAAGAAGTTCGATAATATACATATATGCAAGAATGAATGTTTCTGAAACCAGCACCTGTGTCGATAATAATATTATAATGCGATTGATCAACATATTCGTTAGCTTGAATTCTTATCTCGCGTCTAATTTTTATTTATTTATTTATTTTTTTTCCCTTATCTCACTTTTACCTTTTTTCCTTCCTCCCCCTCCCCGATTATTACATGCAATCCTTCTTGCATAATAATTCACTGACTTCGATAAATCATTTATTCCAACGTTTTATCCGAGCTCGTTTTATCACGATATTTCCACGATACACCACGATATTTCCTTTACGTCCAAATTCTTATTCATAGCTATTGATTCGTAAAAAAACGAATAATAAGAAAATATTATATACAAATAAATTTCCAATTTTCTTATTCCCCTCAACCTCTAAATCTCCAAGTCTACGCGAGTTTTTTTCTCGCTCCGTATGATCTACACGGGTTCTCCAGGCGACTCTCCTCCCCTCCTGGCCGCCACCCAGCGTGGAAAGAAGACGACACCGAAGAATATCGAAGGCGAAGAGCTTGGAAGCTCGGGGAGCAAAGAACCTTCTGTTCCAACTCTTCTCGTTCCAAGTGCATGCGTATCATTGTTTCGCCGCCACGCATTCCCCTACTTCAATAGCTCGTTTAATCGTGACACACGAAGCGGGCAGCGGCACAGAGTAGCGCTTACAGAAAATCAGATCGAGCGGAGACTGGACCCTTTGTTCGATCGTACGCATCCGTTCTCACAGGCATCCGATCTCCTCCCTCTCGTGTCCAAGTATGAAACGCCGCTTTCGCGAGTCGGTACACTGAAGTGGAGGATTTTATTGTTCGTTTATTAATAACAGCGCGATGTCCCAACGAGGCGAGGCCATATGCTTAGATAAAACGGATCTCGCGGAATGCAAGATGCAAAACAGAAGATGCACGCTTCTCTCGAGGATACTACGGGTACTTTGTGAGCGCAGACAGACGTTCCACGAGACGTCTTGAAACGTCCATTATAAGTCTCTGAACGCCTTATGATTTAATCTTGCGAACGGGTTATAATATACGTTTGATATAATTGGAAGATGTTACCAACAGTCGACGTGGCTACGTAGTTAAACTACAATATCTTTTTTTCAGAAAACTCGAAAAAACTTTAACACTCGGTTTTCATGTATCTTGTATATTATAGATTTACTTACTTTCGAAGAAGTAAGTTTGTTGACTGGAAAACAATAAATAAAAATATACGGGTTTAGCTGAATGAATATATTTGATTATACGTGATTGCACGTTTATAAAACATTTGAAATACGAAGAGAAACAAATAACTATGAAATAGTAATGTTGCTGGCAACATTCAATAATGAAATCACATATAAAATTTCAGTGAACTTTAAATTCTATGACAAAGTTTCAAATAGGTAAATAAAAAGAAAGGAGTATCTTTTCTTAAATAAAAGATCAATCTAGTTGCGATCCCTCGTTAAGATTCGAACGCTGCTCCATAAAGAAACTTTGACTCTTTGCGGTACCGATTCCGGAGCTGGCTTTTTGTATATAATTGTTGTTCGTTGCTCTGGTCGGACAATGGCACACGAAATTACGATACGACACGTTGGAGCGTGCGAATGTGTGGCTCGCGGCTCCGATTTATCTCGATTGGTCCTCTTGTAACCTTGCGTCTATCTGGCCGTGACGCTCGAGCATTCGAGATGATGTTTACGTCATTGCGCGCAGGAGACAGCGATTGGAAAGCAAATTAGCGTGAAAGCAAAGTGGGATCGATGGTTTGCGCGAATTATGGCAATAATTAAATTATCGATATTGTACGAAAGAATCGATCGAGAGAATTCTCGCGTTATTTAAGAATAATTTTCTTCTCCTTTTTTTATTTTTTTTTTTTTTTAGGATTATTA
>NW_006263451.1:340950-341457 GCF_000469605.1 Apis dorsata
AGCATCGTGAGAAAATTTTGACTTGTCGTATTCAAAGTTGGTTCAAAGCGATGTTTACAATAAACTCGATATCGAGCGGAAATTCAAAGGATTTACGCAATAGATCCTCATTGATCTATCAATAAGTATGTGTATATATATATATATATATATATATATATTAATGTCAGTAATCGTAACTAAATAGTATCTATTCAAACATCATTTAAATGCCAATGTATACGTGTATACACATCATTCTAAATATTCGATAACGTGAACTGTTTATGCACCTAATAGGTATATCTGGGAGAAAAGAAAACACTTTACACGCACGTTTCCTTTCATTTAATCTTTTGAATAACTATTTTAATATAATTGCATTCCCATATTTTGTAGAAATACACTAATCCTAACCGATTCGAAGACACTAATAATTTTTAAAGTTATCCGAGTGCACAGGATCACTTGAATATATACATGAAACGAACAAAACGTACTCCCTTGAAAAAAAAAAAAAAAAAAAAA
>NW_006263451.1:341715-344189 GCF_000469605.1 Apis dorsata
GTGCGGATCACTGTTCTCGGCGGCGATATGCTGCGCTCATGAATGAACCCGGCGGGCCGCCGGTGAGTCAGTGTGGAAAGAATGGCGAGGATATTTCATAAAGGCGAGCCGAGAAAGCTACACGGCTCGGGTACCGGCCCGTTCGTTCCTCGCCCCGAGGAGGACGCCGGCTCTTTCTCTCCTGTGCGCGGCTATTATTATATCGTCTCGGCTCTCATCCGAAGTCCTCCGCCCGGTTCTTCGCGAAACCGTCTCGGGGCTAGCGGATCAGCTAGCGAAAAACAATAAGCAGTTTGTACGCGCGTCCTTCCCCCTCCTTTTCCCCCTTCTTTCCTCCTCTCATCCGTGGCCGAAGGATGCGGGGAAACGGTTCGATCGGTATCCGGATTCGAACCGCGGACTGAATCGCCGCCTTTGTGGTTCCCCGTTCGTTTCGGTTCGCAAACTATCCCGCGCGAGACACCGTTTGATGTGAAGAGGAACGAGTGAGGGAAACGTTTGGATGTTTGTTCTTCTTTTTCTTTTTCTTTTCCCCTCTTGTTTCTCGGATACGGGTTTACGGGGAATCGGAGGATTCGAGTCGTTGTTGGAGTCGTTGTTGGGGGCGGGTGTACGAAGTTTCGAGAAAAGGGCGAAGCTTGCTACGTTTCTACGTTGATTGAGCGGATGGACGATATTACAGCTCAACGGAATAATTAATTATTGGCTTTTTCCCTTCGATTTCGATTTCGGACGATTATATATCAAGATTCTTCGTTCTTCGTTGATGACATCAATTATACGAAAAGATGAACTTGCTCTCTCCATACGTTAAATTATATTATACATAGAAATTCCAATATCATCGTCGAATATATCTCTATTTATCACAAGTTACAAGTTCCAAATACCGAGACACCATCTCTCGCGCATGCAATGTATAACTCGTCTCGATCCAGCGTCCACCGTTCGCAACGTAGGAGACGCGACTAGAGACAAGATCAAAAGGCTAGGGAAAGGCCTCGCGCACAGGGAGGCTGTGTGTACACGCGGGATCACGAGCGGTTCCGATCTCGAGACTAGACGAGTTAATCGGCCACGGAAGCACAATAAACTCGAAGATAATAAACGAAGCGCCGTCCGTTGGTTTACCATAATAATGCCTTCCATCATGCCAGATCCCTTACAGCCACCGAAACCCACCCGAAACGAATAGAACTCTATAAATAGTCCGGTTCCTCTCTCTCTCTCTCTCTCTCGTTCTCTCGCGCCTCCGCCTCGCGCCCTCCTCCCCTCTGCACCGCCGCCACTCTCCTCCACTCTCACTCCTCCGCTCTCTTTGTCCGTGTCGTCGTACAGAGACGCGGGCCCCGATCATCGTCTACGCGCGCGCGTTACCCGCCCGCAAACGCGCGGTTATTTCAGAGAGCGAATTTCCGCACCCGTGTCTGGAAGATATTATTATGCGGCCGTGTTCCTCTCGACCGCTCTTTTCGATATCTAGCGGGAGTGGTGGTGGTTTCGTCGATCGGCCGACGAAATCGCCTTCTTGACTTTTCCATGAATTTTTAGAATTAGCCACGGTGATGTAACCGCTTTAATCAACATTTTTCTAAATAAATATTAATTATTCGGTAATTTTATTTCGGTAAAAGTGAAAGCGATATATCAATTATATAATTCGTTATTCAACAGTGTCAAATGATTTTGATTTATTCGGAGTTCGAAATCGTCCACCTCGATTCTAAAAGTAATCGTAATCTTACGAATTTCCAATTTCCAATTCTCAATTATCGCATGACAATTACAATTTATTAATTTATCTTTCGCTCATTCTTCTCCTCCAAACTAACCAAAGATCCATTATCGACCGTCTATAAATAAACAATCATCACCTCTTCTTATCTCAAAACTGTCAACGCTGTCTATCCACGTATAAAAAAAAAAAAGAAAATAAAATCGAATAATACTCGTACTCCCAATCCTCTCTTCCAGCCAATCGTCCAGGATGAAAATCCATTGGAATTGGCGCGAGAGCGACCGCAGCCAATAATTAATTACCAAACGCAGGATGGTCGGGAAGCGGCGAGGCGTTTAATCCGAGCGTGTTTCGAAAGAGCGGTAGCAGTCGTAAAGCGGGGTGTTTCGACCCCAGGAAGAAAGAACACGTCGCTCGCTCGTGTTCGATGTGTTGGATCGAGGGTATATATATATATATAGGGGGGAGAGGGGGAGGGCACCTCCTCCGTTTCCTCGCAGGACTACGTCGGGGAGGGAGGAGGTTCTCGCGGTGACAGCAGCGAGCGGCCGCAATGATTAATGGCTTAGCGCATTAACAGGCTATTGACAAACACGCTCCTCGTCCGGCCTCGGTGCACACCACCCTCGCTCCCGCGGTTCCTCGATTCCGTCAACGAGGAGGAGGAGGAGGAGGAGAGGTATCCGCGATGAAAGAAGGGAAGGGAGGGACGAGAGAGATCGAAAGGAAAGGAGAG
>NW_006263451.1:344443-346880 GCF_000469605.1 Apis dorsata
GGCGAGGGGGTGGGCCGCTTTCTTAAATGCGCCGCCTCGAAGAGAGAAGAAGAGAGAAGAGAGAGAGAAAATAGCCTTCTCGCCCTTTTCGAAAGCGTAGTAGTAGCGTCTTCCTGCTGCTCTGAAGGTGTCTACGTGTCTACGCTCCACCACCCTTTTCTTCCTGTCTTTTTTTTTCGATTTCAACACCCTATATTGGACGAACAACCGACGAAGAGTGGTTTGGCTATTGGTTTCTAAATAGAAGAAATACGTTCGTATTTCTTGGATGGAACTGGTTCCTTGGATTTGTTGTAGTAGAAGGTTATAAAATTATAAAATCTATTGAAATGTACGTCTTTATGGGAAACGATTTTTCAAACGATATATATAAATATAAATTGGTAAAATCTAAATCTCTCTCGATCGACGAATAAGTATCCTCTCCCTTTTTGCTTTTCCTTTAGATCGAATGCAAATTCGCTTAGAGCTTTCTCATGTTAATGTAGCGCGGAAATCCCGGACGGAAGCCGCGCACAAAGATGTCTATCAATCTCGATCCACGTCAATCACTTTCACCTAGTAGCTTCTGTTCCGATTCTTGCTCACGACCGAATTAACTACAAATCAATATCGAATTAATCTTTTTCTTTCGAATCTAGTCAAGAAGAAGGCGCGTTTGTGCAAATAATATTATATATATATACATAGAAATGAATCGATTAATTAACAAATATCACGTCAATTTTGCAGTAATACATTCTTTACAATATCATACAATAAATTCTCAAAGGAAAAAGAAAATATTTTAAGATGAATTAAATTTACGAGATCTATAAAAATTTCATTAATTAATATTTTAATCACGTGCCATTGCAAACTATGTTGGATACAAACGCAAACGGATGCCAAGAGATTGTACGGCACAACACGCGCCGCATCCCATCCCATCAGGTCTATGATCCGAGATCATAGATCTCGAGACCAATACTCCATCGAGAAGATCGTGGCCGGCCGTTTATGACTCCGCGAAAAAATTGGAAACCAGGGTTGGCCGATTAAACGATTCGAAACGATTAACATCAGGTGAGCAGCACTGACATTTAACAGAAGGAAGGAAAGAAATTCTACAACGTTGTCCTCCATAACGGAGGAATTTTCAAAGAGGGTATCGACGTTTTCAACCTTAATTGCTTTCGCTTTAACTGACCTTTCGATACCGTTTTCCCCCGGATCGATGTTGCGCAATCTCTATTATCGCTCTATCACGACGAAAGAAAAACGATCGGTCTTTAAGAAAATACACACTGGATGTACGCGAGGTGAGTCGAAAAAAAAAAAAGAAAGAAAGAAAGAAAGAAAGAATCGAACGAGAGAGAAGAAATAATTCGAGTTATTAATGGCCACGGATAGCTCGATTAATTATCCTACCAAGATTGCAACGATTTTATTAACATCAAGGATAAATCGTTTGAAATCTTTATTGCCACTGTGAGACGGGCTAATCGAGTCTCACCCCGTGCAGATCGAAAGGAGGTGTGTGTGTATGTCGAGAAGTAAGAGAGAGAGAGAGAGTGAAGGATCATTAATGAAAATACTCCGTTGCCTCGCCCTCGTTGCTGTTCGATTAATTTGTTACCACGATCGCTTAGGCACTACTTGGACCTTCGTTGGTATCGCGTAAATTTGTTCGAGGTGAAATTTATTTAATCAGAGGTATCCGAGAGTAGGAACGTGTTTGAATGAGACGTTAAAAAATATATATATACGCGTCGTTGCGCGTTGGATTTATCTTTGATAATATAACAAATATAACAAGATAAACTCAGGAAAGTTTAAAAGAGCTCTGAGAATGATTTTTCTTTTCGATTACGATCGAGCCGTATCAACTGTAATTGACTTGGTTAAAACAAGTTTATGAGTCGTGGCAAATAGAGTGTAACAACATGCAAATTATTATTTCTTATATTATTCTAGAATAATATATAAAATTGTATTTGAAACGTGTTAAACTAATTATATATTATCATAAGAAAAAAAAAAAACCATTTACATTGCAAATTTAAACGAAAACTTGCAAAGCTAGAATCCATAAAGTCCACGTAACTCGACGTTCCATCCAAGAGACATTCATCCAATTCGTATAATACAACTAGCCATTCTACATCATCGTACGATTCAATGGCGTTACGCATTCGCAATAATCAATGATCATCCCCCTCGAAGCTCTCTTGGAAACAGCACACCCGTTTCCAAATCCTGATCGTAAAATCGACGAATACAAAGTATTATTTCGAATAACAAAAGTCGGAACACAAACTCCCCTTTCACCCTGCCGTTCCACAGCCACGGATATATCCTCCATCCAACTCGATAGTAGATCCGCGAAACAACAACACCTCGAGCCTCCCCCACCATTCATCCATTCCCGATACAACAATCGCGATCCTGCCGATTT
>NW_006263451.1:347053-356862 GCF_000469605.1 Apis dorsata
ACGAGGGAAACCTCCCCCTCCCTCCCTGAAAAGAGAGCGTGGTAGGCTGCGCGAGGCATAATTATCCGCGTCAATGTGACTCGATCGGGGCGTAGGACGGGCGCAGACCAATTGGAGAGGGTTGTCGGGCTCTCTGTATCGGGTCCAGGCACGGCGGGTCTCGCGTGCGAGCGCGCACGCGACCGTATTCACGTCTCGCGGCGCAAAGGATTCCCCGGATACGCCTTTCAACCGTAACACGTACGAATACGTTGGCGCGCGGGATAGGTGGTTATTCGGGCATGGCCCCCCCTCCTTCCGGCCCATATTGAATATTCGACGGGCCAGCGATACACCGCCACCGGATCATCGTCTTTTTTTCGCTTCTTTTCTCTCCTTTCTCCTTTTTGTTCCGATCCACTTTGCCATTTGATCGGATTACCCGATGTGTGTGCCCAGAGTTGGCCGTACGTATATATTTATATATATATATAGAGAGAGAGAGAGAGAAAGAGGGTATAATACGCGATATCGGCTGCCGCCCCCTTTCTCCGCGGCAGCAGACATTCGCGTGCGAATATCCACGGATATAGGAACGTGCAACGAAACCGACTGGTGTATTGCAAACACTGCAATGGATGGAGAGAGAGAGAGAGATAGAGAGAAGGAGAGGGAGAGAAGGTTGGCGGAGGGCGAATTCGAGAAGCGGGTCTTTTTATTACGAGGCCTCTCCTCCTCCTCCTCCTTTCCCGGCCACGGCTCGCATCGCTGCCTCTTATGTACCCTTTCGAAGGCCTCTTTTCCCTCGAAGGCCGTGAATCAAACCACGCGCGCCACGCCGCGGATTTCGTTCCTCGCGGTGACGTTATTACTATTCGATTGATTTCTGAGGTTCGGGGGGTGGGTTAAGAGGGAATTTCTCCAGGGTTTTTCCAGGGTTGCGAGTTCCTGCGGATTCGACCATTTTGTTTTGTCATTTGATTGATTGCGATTTTTATCACGATCGGAAATTTAACTTTGATTTGATATTATTGGAAAGATTTGGTATTAGTATTGTGATATTTATTTGTGGATTTAGAATAGTAGATTGTTAATTGTAGGATTCGATTATTTTTGTCGTATTTAAATTTTTATAACGATTTGATCTTAACGAGAAGATTGTTCGTCGATGGATCAGATTAGGATTTTGTAGAATGTTTGATTTAATTTTCTATGCGCATGGGAAATAAGTTCAGGTGAAAATTTATTATTATCTCCGAGGATTTGAATTCGTATCTCTGGAATGATATATTCTTGACAATAGTAGCTAAGTCTAAGTAGAAGTCAGCCAGATTGCTGTATCTAAACGTAGATTAATAAGATTTATTTGAATTTAAATATTCACGGTACTTTGATCATTTGTAATTAGATTGCATATAAAGTTTGAAAATATAATATAGAGTGGACAATCTCTATAAATAATTTTATTGTAGAACGACATTTATTGGATTTTCAGATATTTTATTTGCAAAAAAAAAAAAAAAAAGAAAAGAAAAAAGTCATGTAAATCATTAACATCTTGGTGCTTGATGGATGGAAACGAGTTTAAGGTTCTATAACGCGTCATTGGGTTAATTAAAGAGGTAGTATTCCTTGAAGAGATTTTTTTTTTTTTTCAACAGATAAGCGCGTAGACCTGTTGACATTCTTTTACTTAAGTTACACCGTGCTTGCACAATTCTTCGAACTACTTTAGTTTCTTTGAATTCAAGAAATTCTTGATTTCCGCGAGCGATTGTGCCGTTTCTTACTTCCAGCATTAGAGCTGGAATATAAAGGAAAATTGTATCGTTTCACTCTCGACAATATCGTTTCCAATATTTTCACGATCATCCTATTAACTTTCCAACAATCTCTAATCTTAATCACACCTCATCCCTCCGTGAAAAAGCCTTTCAATCGCTCCCTTCGGTTCTTCGACCGAAACAAACCCCTTCTCCCCTACCCATCAAACAATCCTACTTACTACATCAAACATCTTCGCGCAACACCTTCCCGCCCGCCACTGACCAAACACAACATCCAACTCCATCACTCACCCTACCGCCAATCGTAACGCCAGAACCAACAAACACGCGCTCGAAACGCTATAACGTTCTTGCCTCTCTCCCTCTCTTTCTCGCACTGCATAGTGGAGCGTTTGAAAGCCTCGAAAGCGGAATCGCGATAAAATTGGATCGGCGGAGGATCGAAAGGAGGGCGCGAGAAAGAGGGGGGAGGGGCATTTCTCCTAGCACGAAATTTCCAAGAAAGGCGGAAGCCACTCGAGAAAGAGGGACGATAGAAATGGAGGAGGAGGAGGAGGAAGAAGGAGAAGCATAGAGAGACGCTCTTTTCATACGTGAGCTCCTAGATCGGTTGGCGGCCGAAGGGTACAATTGGTCTTGCAGTCTAGCCCCCGTGGTGGATGTTCCTTGTCGGGAGGTGGTGGTGGAGGGAAGGAGCGGACGACGGCGCTGGAGAGATGGCGATGGAGGTCTGGAAAAAGGGAGAGAAGCTGGAGAGGAGGATGTGGCTCAACTCGTTCGGCCCATTCATGGCCCGAATGAAAAGGCCGCGTCGAACAGACATCGGTGAAAAGAGAAGGGAATTATTATGATTATTATTATTAACGTTTCTATAGGAATCATTCCCTCACCCACCCTCTCCTCCTCCTCCTCCACCCCTGCCTTTATAGCTGTCTTCGACTTTTCGTAGATAAAGGTCGAGGATGCGCGCCCCGGGCATCCGAATGTGAAATCCCTCTTGCGAAATCGACCGACAAGGTTCAATGTTACAACGTTGCGCGGCATTCCTTTAACGTTTCCACCACCACCTCCTCCTCTCTCGCCCCGTGTCTCTCCATCTTCCCTTTCAAACGAGAAATTGCCGCTCGTCCCCACTCGTTTAATTGCGACTCTTCGCGACAGTTTTCTAAATATTTCGTATATATATATATATTTATATAGCTTGATCACTTTGGCTTCAAATTCATCGGTAATCGGGCAAGGTTGGATGAAAATTTGTTGAATGAAGTCTCGAGAATCTCGTTTCTTTTCCTCTCTTTCTTTTTTTTTTTTATCTCATTTAAACGAATAATTTCGAACAATTGGAGAAATTTAATTAATCGGTGTACGTCTCTAGTTTAAAAAAAAAGAGAGAGCTCGTTTAAGCTCGAAACATTTCACGAACATTATTTTATAATCGTATCATCCAATTATCATCGTTTCCCACGCACAAAGCAAGTTGCAAGGAGGCAAGCGTGCGCGAAATCGTGGAACAAGTGCACGTGTATAAATGGTCACAACGGTTGTTTGACGTGGAAAGGCTAATGGCCAGCCATAGGTGGTTGAGGAAACGGAAGGAGGGGAAGGAGAGAAAGGATGTCGAAGGTCGGAGGAACGGTGCTGCACGTGCTCGACTCTCGTCCCCCTTCGTCTTCTGGCCGAGCTATTCAAAACACGTGGTCCGTATTAGCGGGATCGGCGAATAATGGTTTGGACGAAAGGGGGGGAGGGGAAAAGGCTCGAGAGTACACAGAGAGAGAGAGAGAGAGATAGACTCGAGTGACCAGCCTCAATTACGCCTACTACGAATCGTGCATGCACCATTCTCCGCTCATCGGTTAACGATCCGTGGAAAATGTCACGAGGGTTGCGATGAGAGATTCGCGGGGGTATAAGTGATAATTGCGGGCGGTCTTGTTTTCGATTCGATGTGTCGAAGAGTTTTATTTATAAGTAGGAGATCGAGAATATTTGAACGAATTCGTACGAATGGGGTTGAATCAGTTCGATTTTCGATCAATGCTGAGGTTTGAGTTTGTATTATTTAGGACGATGCAATTTTGTTTAAGCAAAGTTATAGCGAGCAATGGAACGATTAATCTCGATCTATTTTGTCATAAAATGGCATTTAATTGTTAATTTCAAATAATTATCGTTCACACGTGGATAATTAAGAGCGAACTATATCCATAAATTATTACGTGGAAAGGTATGCACGTTCCATGTGAATTATGCGAGAATACTAGAATGAAACTTCGTTACGTAGATGTTTTTCTATTTTAAACTAAACGTCAAAGAAGAAAAATTATATATATATATATTAAACTTCCCCATATATATAATATATAATAAAATCCTTAAAAATATTCGTACACATTTTTATCGAGAAGATATTCGCATAATTATTCGTGCCACGTATTTCCATTGATCCTTCTCTTGTTTTCTTAAAAATAAAAAAACCTTAAAAAAAAGAAAAGAAAAAAAATAATCCTTTGAAACAACGTTTCACGACATCGATTTCTCGAAAGCTTCGTTATCGATTCGAGAAAACACGAGATGGACACTCGTTAACCACGCGTTCACCGCGTACACACGCTTTCCTCGAACCGCTGTTAATTGCCATCGTCGAGGAAATGATCTGAAATCGCCACCACAAATGACAGAGTATTTACCGCGCGAACAGGAACGATAACAGGGAACCAGTTTCTCAAAGATACGAAGCGAGCGAGCGTTCGCAAAATAAAGTTCGCCAAGCGTATCCATTAAACGATACGTCGATGTCGCGATTAGCCTATCAATTAACGGTACTCGCGATGACACGATGATACGAACACGTGAAAACATGCATTTTTTTTTTTATATTACCACGCTAAGATATTTTCGGATACAGTCGAGAATCAATTCGTTCCCTATTCTATCGAAACTTATATAGCTAATAATCAGAAGAGGAACTGTGTCTTTAGAAAGTTCCATTTTTCGACAAGCGATGCTATTATATGGAAATGTATGCTCTTTCGAGTGTTTTCGCGTTATAGGAGGGTTGATTGTATTTTGCACGGTCGAAGAAAACGAAATCCGGTGGGGAGGTTGATACACGGTGCACGGCTTCTTGATGTAACTTTACGACTAGCACTTAGCTTTTCACATAAAAACACGCCTATAAATACCGCGCGTTATTTTCGTGAAGAAGAAATACCGGCAGACATTCGAGCATAAACGCGTTGCCCGCGTCGCAACGAAACGCGCCGCTGAGAGGCGTAATTCATTTCTTTCCACCCCCGGGTCGAACGACCATCCCCCTCCGTTAATTTATGCAACGTACTTTGTCCTTCTGTTTGCCTTCGACTGTGTAGAGACAAAGGAATTATTACGAATACGTCATTTTCTTGTGAAAGAAAAATATTAGGGCGAGGAATAGAATAGATTTGAGTGTTTTAAGAAAAATTTTTTAATCTCGATGCGTTGGAGTGGAAAAAAAAATATCATCGATATCATTTTTAGAATGATATACACTGAGGTACGTTCAGTGAGAAGATAAATTGAAATTCTAAGTTGTTTTTTTTTTATTATTTCTTATTCGTGTAAAATTTTGCGACATTTTACAGCACATTTATAGAGATATAATTTATATTTATAATAATATATTTGTAAATGAATTGCTTCTTTTTATCAGCACAGTTGTTTTATCATCGAGTTTATAATATTCCATCAATCTTCTTAAACGTATATAATGACATTTTGTATGGAAATGAGCAAAGAAATATCTCTTATTCTCTCTTTTTTTTTTCTTTTTTTTTATATTTCGATTATGTATCGATGTTTTATAAATCAAGTAGAATTGTTCTTAGATGGTTACACAACTCGTTCACTCGGTCTAAAAATATTCCTGACTATTATTGATTTTAAATCAAGGATTAAATCGATACTCGATTCATTAGTAACTTAATACTTGAAGTATATTTTGGTGTATAAATTAAATAACAAAAATCCTATAATTTCGATATTCGGAATTATCACGAAGTAATCATAGATAATTCATATCGAAGTCTAGCCAGTTTTTCCAAATATAAAACGATAAGATTTGCAAAAAAATTTCCAAGATCGTCAATAAAAAGAAAAAAAAAGGAAACGACCTTGACCGACAACAATAAACCTGAAATAACCATCGTAAGAATATTTCAAAACGTGCAGGAACAATGCTCTCAGAAAAAAAATTCAATCTCCATAACCAAAGATTTACGCAACGCGAACCAACATACGTATCTATGTATTTATCCACCTGTTTAAAAGTCAAAAAATTAACGAGTACCTCGATCTTGCAAAGCAAGACAAATTTAAATTGCACATTAAAATTGCCGCCACAGTTCCTAGCGCTAGAATCCTAAATATTCTAAACGCGTATTCTTCCACCCGATTTCAAGGTTGAACGACGAGAGACGAGAGTCCCGATTCAAAGCAGGCGCGCCGAAACGCCTCACAATGGAGGACCTCCTCCGCTCCTTTCTCTCGAGCCACGAAGCCCGATCTTCGAGAACAGCTTCCGCGTGTTGTTCGAGACAAATCGGCGTGCACAATACTATTCTAGTATTCTCTGCTTCGGCCACACCGATCCACGCGTTCTTACGAGTGATCTCTCTCGGCTCGAAAGAGGCGGAGGCGAGAGATACCGCCTCCGTTTTGCCAACTTGTTCATTTGCTTAATAATAGAGACATCGCCGCGTCGATACAATAACCAATAATAATGATAACAATAACAATAATAATATATAATACGCGCGCACGTTTCCTTCCTCGTGTTTTTCTTTTTCTTCTTTTTTTTTTTTTTTTTCCCCAACATAGAAGCAACACGGTTTTTTAGCTGTTACGTAACGAGGCGGAGAATATATCGGCGCAAAAACCGCCGTTATAACCACCGTGTGCCGGCTGACAGGTTGAGTAATATAAAACCTCTCTCTCTCGCTCCGCCTTTTTCCGACATTCTTAAAAATCCCGGACACGTTTCCGTAACCTGGAACAACCATTTCTCATCGTCGTGCCAGATTATACACTGTTACTCGTTCCTTCTATTTTTCTTTCTCCTTTTTCTAATTATACGAGGAACGCGCTCTCCGTGTTGTTTCTATAGTATATAAAAGAGGATGTTGAGTTATCATCATCCTCTTTCCCTTCCTCTTTCCCCGTAATCGAAAAGATAGACAGAAAATTTTGATCCAAAATTTTCCAAGAAATATTAGCCAACTTTTCAAAAAAAAAAAAAAGAATCCAAGATAATAACCACCTCTTGTCACCAGCTTGCCTCGACGAATATCCCAAATCTCTCGAGTTTCCCCCGAACCCCGTTGGATCCCCTTTGATCCCAAGTAACGGCGCCCCTCCCGATAACCGACCCATCCCCAGCCGATGTCCATTAATTCATCAGGCCGCCACGAACGTATAATAACGTAAGAAAGGCGAGGAATAAAAGGCGGCGCATGGCGGAAGCGGGAGACGCGGATGGTATTCCGGTCACGGGATACTTGGTGGTGGTAGCAACTGTCAACGGCATCGAAGGGGTCGCCCGGCAAAGGACTCCTCCTCCTCCTCCTCCTCCTCCTCCCTTCGAGGTATCGAGGGAGGCTGAGGCATCTCATCTTCTGGACAGCCATCTCGTCGTCGTGTAACGTCATAAAAATAATCAGCTCCGTCCAATGAGCGCCGGTGGCGCGCTTTGATCTCGCGCGTTTGTTTCCACGCTCCCCGCGATTCCTCTCCTCGCTCGCTCGTCCTCTCGCGAATTTTTTCAAGGGAGTCTCTCTGTGTCTGAGGATGGAGACGGAGGATGGGGCGGAAGGGGTGGAAGTGGGTGGACAAGTAAGAGGGGGAGGGGATGAGGAAGGAAGTTCTCAAAATAAAAAGTTAATGAGAAACGGGGAGGGTGCGAGGTTGAGCGTCTTTCTCGCACGGTTATTTCGACGAGCCTCGAAGAAATCGAGGAAAAACCTGGTTGTCTCGAAATTGACCGCGGTTTTTAACCAACCACGCTCTCCATTTTCGCGAGTCTTCTTTTTTTTCTTCTTCTTCTTTCTCCCTCATTCCGTGGACGGAGTTTTGTAATTTTCTATGATTCCACGGCGCAGGGTGGCAATTTCCCACCGGTTGATTGAACGGTTGATCGATCGATCGATCTCCAGGTTTTTGGCGAATCGCTTCAGAGAGTTGTATCGTTATATTCGTAGGAATTTCTTTATTTGTACAACTCGTGTTGAAAGCACTTTAAAAGAATTAGCATTTTTTTTCATTAGAGTCGTAGTATTTCGATTTCTGCGAGATACGCGCAAAGAATAAATATTCTATTATTCCGCGATACATGAGCTAGAGGTGTGAACATTTATTTACTCTTAGAAAAAAATGAATCATAATGTTAATCATAACGTGCGAGCCGTTCAGAATTCACACCGATAAATATACGCATAAATTATTCTACGGTCATACATATGTATCGAGTTAAGTGTGAAATTCAATAGTCAAGAAATGATAAATGTTGCACAATGTTGCAACACAAGTCATGAAACATCCCGCATATATTTCTACTGTATAAATAATTTACCACCATGTTTTTTTTTCTTTTTTTTTACGTATACGTTCAACCATGTGTCGGAGACTTCAATGCTCTATATATATATATATATATATGTACATTCTAAGATTAATACACAACTATCAAACTAATGGTACCTGTCTTCCTCGACTCCGCTCGAGGAATACAGCTTTGATTTTTAGCAATGTTCAGCTGTGAGAAATTATAATTCATCGCGTTTTCTCATTAAAATTAACGCTGTGACTCATCAAACTCACGACTTCCGGTTGTCACGAATAATAAAATACAGAAAAATAAAGTAAACTCGGATAAGATGGGGATCGAATATTTCCACTTAATAGATAAATCGCAATATTTCATCCACGCGTAGTCATTCAATATCGACTTATATTATAACACTCGAGCCGCAAAACAAAAATAAATTCGTCGTAACGTTTTCTCGTTAAAATTAGAACAACATGGATCACATGGACATATTTATAAACTCGCGATTTCTGTCATTCGAATAAACTCCAATTAGTAAACAAAATCTACCATCTCGAAATTATTTCCATTCAATAACAATAACCTCACATGTATGTATTTCATCAATACATTTCAATACACACACCGTCCTCGAGGCGCGAAAATTTAGAGATAATTCAAATTCTCTCGTTAATATTACCGCATAATTTTATATGCTTCGCGATACGTGTAACATATCGCCACGTTTGTCATAGGAAGAGAGAGAGAGAAAAAAAACCACCCCTTCCGCTATTCGCGGTTCACTGCGAAAACCGCGCCTCATTCACCTGACAGTAAATAAAATCTAGTCGTTCGACGGGGAATCGGGACCGAAATATTTCCGCTTAATAGATCGCAACAAAACGGAACACCGGCGGCAGACTGTTTCGCCTATAGATAGGTATTGAATGCGGAGAGAGTATCGACTGCACCCGGGTGCGCGAGCCAATGAGAGGATGCCGTGCATAATGCATACCCTAGAATATATATATATATATATATCGCAGTCGCGCACCACGGTAAAACCCTGTTCGGCTAAGCGCGGAAAGGGGGGAGGGGGTGGATGGATGGGTGGTTGCAGAGAGATAGTTGAACACCGCGAGCGCGTACACCGAAACGCGTTCACCCCTCTCTCTGTGTTTAGCTAATAATTATAATTACGATATTGCAGCGATGCGCACCACGCATTGCCCTAGCAACCGCCTCCTGTCCTATTGATTAGATTGCCGCGCGTTGACGGTTCGATAAGCTTACAGATATCAAATAATCGACCTTTTCCGTCGAATTGGCGGATGTATATATATANTAATCAGTATTTAGTTAGAATAGGTTCATTCTACTAAACGTTGCCACGATGCCGTTTCCGGCCAATGGTTTACGTGTTAAATGGCACGCGTTACGATTCGAACGAGTGTTTTATCGCGGCGGTTTGAGGTTACCGGCGC
>NW_006263451.1:357285-360919 GCF_000469605.1 Apis dorsata
CGATGGATGGTAAGGGCGAACGTTTCTCGCGTTTATTAACACATTTCTGTCTGAGCCAAGAAGAAAGAAAAACTATGGGACGAGGAAGGAAGGAAGGAAGGAAGGAAGGAAGGAAGGAAGGAAGGATTGGAACGCTGTCGCGTCGAACATCCCGCAATACGAGGGGGAGGAGGGGCCGTAGCCCATTAGCAAGGATATATCGAGTCCCGTAGGATTAGCCTAGTTGCCCCGCAGCGGCTCTCCCGTCAACTCAAAGGACAAACATAACTACTTTAGCCCCGGCCGCAAACTCAAGGGTTAAGCGAGCCTCCGTTCCGCTTTACGCGAGTCCTCGCGCCCCCTCCCCCAGGATACACACGGCCCAAGTCCTTCTCGAGTTCCACGTCCCTCGATTCGACCTTCGACACCCTCCCTTTCTCCTCGTCCCTTCTCGATAGCGGTGGCCCTATTCGTTCGTTCGTTCGTTCGTTCGTTCGTCCCGGGCCAGAGAGTCCAGGGATTGATTCAGGCTGAATATTTCATAGCGTGCCGGGGCAGAACTTGTCCTACTCCCCTCTCCCTCCCACAGTTCATTAAGGTCATTATTGTATGATGAATTTATCGTCCATCGGCGCCCTCTCTCGATCGCCATATGGACGCGAACTTGACGAGCCAATTACTCGCCAACGTTAATGATTGTTGGGTAAGAGGGGAGGGGGGAAACTCTTCTCGCTTTTTCCGTAATGTAATTTTTATTTTTAGTAACGTGAGTCTGAATAACGTGAAGGAGAGAATCGTACATTGTTGATAGATAATATTTACATGTATTTTAATTACACATAAGTCTTCTAGTTTATCAAATTCAAATGATTCGCTTCGAGAGGAAGGAAAGAAGAAAGGTAGAATGGAAACAAAAAGGGTTTTAAAGAACAGGGTTAAGAGATTATCAGTTTCCCTAGCTCGATCGAGTCGAAATCGCGGGAAATAAAAACGTGGATCGTGTCCAACGTTATGTAATCAGCGTTACTTGCTCCTTCCTTCTATCACGGATGAGTAGGTGTATCGTTGCTGGTCACCCAGTATAGCGTAGTGTATCATAGGTTTAATTGCATTTTTCCTCGTACACACTCTCCCCTCTTAATTAACGTTTCAATAATCCTCCCATAAGATCACGATTGGGGAAAGAAAATTGGTCTTCGAGAAACTTAGACTTAGAACAGAGAAATATCTGTTTCCAACCTCGTTTTTCCCACATTTTTGATTTTCTTCCCAATAAAATAACCTTTTATTCGCGACGCGCACGTTTCGTTTCGCCAATTCACAATAATTCTCGACTTCAGAGTTCGTTGACAATTCGTATTTTCGCAAGTTGTTCCACTAGCTATTTGAGAACAGCTCATAAATAAATAGTGGTTGAAAGAATCCACGATTAAGGGAACAAGGGATAAGGAGAATCTTGGAAAAGAGACGAAGAAGAAGAAGAAGAAGAGGAGGAGGAGGAGGAACAGGTGGAGCGTGAAGGAGGCCTGTCTGTGTGCGAGGAGGCCAACACCAGCGGGGCTAATGAGTCGCAGGATGATTGATTCGCCTATTCGTGTTCTGCCAAAGCCGTGCTTTCACCCGGCTGCCCCCATCCATCCAGTCGGATCTCTTTCTCGCTCGATCCGATCCTCTGTCCCTCTGGCCCTCTTGTTCTTCGCCACCTTTATCTTTCTCCGCGCCGTTGGCTTCGTTCCCCATTCACTACTATCGCGACGCAACCGCTATGGCAACGCAACACGTTCAATAAATATCGCGTAAATGCTTTCAGAGCGACCCTTGAACCGATTCAGGCCGATCGGTATCGTAACATCGAACGAAATTAGATGCGTACAAGATTAAAGCTTTTCAACTCGTCGGGATCGACTCGTCTCTTGTTAATTGTCGAAAGGTTAATTCAAAGGGGAGGATTTTGGATGGGTGATAATTCTTTTCTTTTTTCTTTGGATATCGAAGGGATGAATTTTTTCGATAACGATTTAAATTATGTTTCTCTTACAACAAGAAATAGATGTTTTTGTAGGTGATATTATATTACATCCAGTTTGAATTTCGATGTAATTGTGATTGTTCTCGGTATTAGTAATCAATGATACTGTTTTTTTATCGGGTAGATAGTCCAATCGAAGTCGCACAAAATTAAAATTCAAAATACTCGACTGATCGAATTTGATCGATTCGTGTATCTAATAAGCATATTCGAGAATATGAATTTGCTACGAAGAAATAAAGATTGAAGAATGCTTCTACTACGATTCTTTGCTCTATGATAAAATTAAATGGTTCGATACGCGAAGATATTTCCGGCATCGAATCGTTAAAACAACTTCTTTCTATCCGATTTCACGCGATCTCCTCTTAATGAACAAGAGAGGGGCACTCGCGAATAATACTACGCCACGAAGCTCGACGAAAAGGCTGACTCATCGATCACTAGTTCCAGCTTACTCATTCCTCTTTTATTTATTAGCCGCTTATCTATCCGGCCACCGATCCTCGCCCCCTTCCGATTTTCAACTCTTCCTCACACGATTTTTCCTCGCAAGAAATGGAAGAAAGAATTCGAAGAAAAATCCTCCATTCCTATTATTTACTTTATCATTTCATTTCATTCAAAAATTTCGTCAAAAGTTTTCCAATTTATCATTTTACATTTATTTCGATACAATGCAAATAACAATTTGAATATTCTCAAAGGGTCAATTACTCGAACCACTTAGATTTATCAAACGAAGTTTCTCGAAGGAATTAAGGGTGGAAAATAGGTGGAAAATGTGGAACTTTCCCAACAATCTGCTAATTATAAGAACAAGACTTCTGTAGTCGCGTCTTAATTAGCTCGAAAAGGAAAACGTCTGAACGTGTTCGATGCAGAGATCCAGCATCTTCTTACGAAGAAATCTCCAATATATATATATATATATATTATAAATGCCACGATCAACTTATTAATATCTTAATCTCGGATTCCTCGTCGTCCATCAGACTCACCTCCCCCAATTCGACAGGCTTAAAACGTCGCACGATCAAACGTTCGAGCGTTATCGAGCCATTGTTCGGCTGTCCCTGCGAGATGGATCACGCGTTCGCGTAACATAATGGGTCCAGTGTCGAGCAATAAAGGTCTTTTTGTGCCCCGTATGATAGAGCACCGCGATTCCCGTCGTTTCCACACCGAATTCGTCACGGAAGTGGCGACGAGTTTTAATCGTCCACCCATTCAACCCCCATTTATTAATAAACGATATTTACGTATGTATCGATATCGAGTCCGAGCGAAATTCCCCAATGAAAATGTACATAGAATATATATACATGTATATGTATCGTGACGAGTCTCTTCGCGTGCTCACCTGTCCTTTGAGACACGGTTTGTAATCGTGGACCTATTTCGGAAAGGACGCCGCTCAACGAGATTCCGCCATTCGCGAAAAATCGGGTGGAACGCGATCAGAAACATCGGCAACGAAATTTCTACGCTCCGCGGTGACATCAAAGCTTGTTCCAAAGTATCAAAAGCAAGAAGTGGCAACAACGTCTGGTACACACGCGGAGTGGGGAAAAAAAAAAAAGAAAAAAAAGGAAGAAAGAGAAAAAAAGGAAAGGTAGGTTGAAT
>NW_006263451.1:360935-362490 GCF_000469605.1 Apis dorsata
GCGGCGCAGAGGTTCCTGTCCATTTAGCCGTATTAATGGACGCTCGATTTCCAACCCTGTCCATCCGTGACCCTTTGCGCCGACTTTAGTCGACATCTAGTGTATCGAAATTCAAGTTTCTCTTTGTTTTCCAATATCGAAATAAATGGGATGTTTTTCGTAAATCGAGGGAAAAAAAATAAATGCAGCGTTTCTGACGTGTATAGACAAAAAGAGAGAAAATAAAAGTGTCAATTGTAAAATTGTTGAAAAATAAAAATAAAAATTACCGCTTCTTACACTCGTGACACGTAGAAATAGTATCCAGTGTGTTCAATATAGGAAAAAAAAGAAAAATTGTAGACAAAAATTTAATAAAATGTTTTTTTTTTACTTTTTGATATCGAAAAAGCGTGAAAATTGTTACAGTGTTGTCCGATAAAGGGCAAAAAAAAATAAATATATATATATATCCCACGAACTTTGTGCGCAGCAGAGGTATCGGTGAAACTCTTTTCACAGCGGGAATAAACGAGAGAGAAAGAGAGGGGGAGAGATGAGGAGAAGTGGTCGCGTCGAGCGAACCGAGACGAAAGCGAGCAATCAAAGGGAATAATTCAGGAGGCGGCTACATTGTTCCCGTGGCCGGCGTGGATACGACGGGTCTCGTGGGGCCACGGGACGGTTCGAGCAATGACGAGTTATGTGACCCGTGCCGGAGAATGAACGACGAAACGCCGTCACGCCGCCGCGGATAAAACGAAGCGGAGAATTTCTGTGTCATTTCGACGCGAATGAAACGTTACCTCATCTGATGGAAAAGGGGGGAGGAGTTTCAACAAGAATTGGATTCGGTGAAAATGTGATACTGAAAATTCCCTAAGTAACGCAAATGACTACGAATAGTATGACGATTTATTTTCCAAGTAGTAGAAAAGTTGCAAATTTAGGAAAGTATCGTCGAAATTGGAAAAATAATTAAAAATTTCTACACAAAGTTACTTTAAAACGATCAATTTATTAAAATGCTTGAATTTATTTGTTATTATATAATATCATTGATATTTATTTATAACTTTATTCATAATTAAATTTTATCCATCATCATTGTTCCTATTCTTTTTCAAAGTTTCAACGAACGAATATTGATACATGGATCTATTTGTATCGAAATTTTTCGTCTAAACAGCTTCGTTTGTATTATAAATTAAAGAACAATCCGTCCATTTTCCACTTTCCCCGTCTCTCTCCACCGTCTGCCGAGGGAGAGTGACAAAGCACAAAAGGAAATGTTAGCAAATCCGATACGATCGACAGATTGCCTAACCCCCCCTCCCCCTCTATCCCCGTCCGAACCAGCGCGTAGCTCGCGTTCACCCTTGTAAGCGCAATATTATATTATAATCCCGACAGTGACTTTAGTGGAGGCTATGAAAGAAGGGGGTGGATGGAGGAGGCGAAGCGAGGCGAGGCGAGGCGAGGTAAGGCAGCGATAACCCGAAGAAGGACGGGAAGAAAGAGATGGAAAAAGCGTTGGAGAGGGATGAGGAAAACGTGATGAGAGAGAGAGAGAAAG
>NW_006263451.1:362848-363518 GCF_000469605.1 Apis dorsata
TTCCTTATATACACGAGAACCCCGCTGTGCCGTCCGTATAAGAGGAAAATTAGTTTTCAGAAATTTTTATGAAAGCGTTGAAAAGAAACTGTAAGGTTCCTTTTCTCATTGGAGGCTATTTTTGTTCAGAGACCCATGGGGGATTCAATAGCCTTTATTTTACTCTCGTGTTAATCTCGCGCACGTTGCGCTCCCGGCTTACCGGGCATCCACCACACACTGTCGCCCGCTTCCGTTCACAAGGAACCTGTGCGGGGGAGCGAGAGGGTGGAAAAAATAGATGGGAAAAGGATGGACGTAACGAGATGGCCCGGGAACGAGAGACAGTCCAGAAAAGACGGCAAAGACGGCGGCGACGACGACGACGACGACGACGATGATGAGGGACAGGTGAGAGAAAGAAAGAGACAGACAGAGAGAGAGAAAGAGAAGGGGGGAAGGAAGGACGCGAAAATCACCCTTTCCAAGGGTTGGACCTTTATGAAGCGCGGCTATCAAACGGAAAGTCGTATTATATGCTCCCGCGTAATAAAATCTCGGCCCTAATTAGTTTTGAACAATGGGCCGTGGCCGCGCGCGCGGTGGCGCGGCGTTAATTTTTGCAATTAAGCGGCCTCGTCGGCTCCCTGTCTCGCGCTAAATAAGGGTCGCAACAGCGGTGGGCGGTCGC